>NC_056730.1:626625613-626735613 GCF_019279795.1 Protopterus annectens
CTATTATACATTTGTCCCAAATCTAGCATAACCATGCTACTGGTCTTTTCATTATTAGAAAATATTGTCATTTTCTTATTTACATTTATAGCTGCAGGCATATAAAACGTAGGCACTTTTTTACAGTTTTTGAAGTCATTAATTTTAAGATCAGTGCTTTGATTAGGAATAAGACAAGAAAAGCAACAATTGCTAATACTGCAATTAATAAAATCAACTTTAACAGTCCACCTCCCCAGTCTGAGAACAGGTTGGTTAACCATGCCCATGTTGAACTATCGGCCTCTTTGGCCTTCGAGAGTTCGGAAATTTTTTGAATCAGTTTAAGATGGCTTTCAATTTTGTGCTGATTATCAGGAATAAACATACAGCACTCCTCCTGGATTAAAGTGCAAGTTCCCCCTTTCACCGCTAGGGTGAAATCTAGAGCCATATGGTTTTGGAGTACTACAGCTCTCATAGCAGTTAATTCATCAGTCACTAGTTTTAAGGCAGAAAATATAGCATTGCTTAATATTTTAAGCAATTTAGATAGCTTTTTTAGTTTCCAAATTGATTTCACTGCTCCGTATGATGGAATTATACCAGCCCATGATATGACATCATTACCCAAGTCCATGTGGGACAGTCCTTTGGTGCTAGCAGGAGCTAAATCATGGTGATAGATTCATGAAGCATCACCTTTACTTACAGGGTTAGTAGGCTTCTTGACCTCTCGAATGTTCTGAATTTTTCCTTTAGGTAATGCAGATACATGTCGAATAGCTGGAACTAAGTAGCCCAGGAAGCAGCTGCCAGACCAGTTTTCTGGTAGCCATTTATATGCTTTTTTTCCGCACACAAAATAACAATTTTTTACTTTAATGGTGTTGTTGATAGACTTGAAGTGATCCCTGGTGTCCTGCAGTCCTTGGAATATTTTCCAATAAACAGTTTTTATTTTCTGGGAAAAGTGAGCTATATAGTTTTTAACAAGTCTTTTTATAGGTGAGTAATCTGTCACACAACCCGAATTGTCTGCAGTGCAGTTATGTACCACTGTTTTGTTACAATGGCTCTACCTGACTCTAGTTTTACCAAGTTTTTGAAAACACACAGTTCCGTTTTGGCGGAGGGACAACTGTAATGCTATCTTGTCTTTTGAAATAACATCTGATGTATCGTAGATCAAATTCATCCATGTTTCATTAATCCCTAAAGGGACTATATTTAGCATCAATCCCCCATGAACAGTAGGAATAGCAGTGCAAATTTAGCAGTCTGAGATATTGAGGGATGACGCATAAGTGTATTTAATGGCTTGGTAGGTGTTGAAAGGTGGATGCCATGCAGCTCATTTGGCAGAAGGCGTAGTTGGAGTAGGAAATAGAAATGGCCACAGTAAAAATATTAAAATGACAAGAATAACCACTAAAATAGTTGTGCAGTACTTTTGTGGAAATGGTGGTTGCACCTGTATTGTGTCGGGAGGGTGAGGTTGTCTAAATAGATAAACGTCAGGCATTGTCAGGTGCTGGTACAGTATGACTTTGTGTATGAGTAGCAATAGGTGGAGAATTAGGAGTAGCAAAAGGTAAAGATTGTTAACCTTTTGATGGGATAACATTTTTGACGTGCGATATGTGAATTTAGGTGGGTGAGACTTGTAGTCAAACCGCTGATGATGTCGTCAGTAGAACCAGGAAGGACCCCTTTTAGCGTGGTTGAAGCGCTGTTTTTTGAGAGAATGATTTGACGTACACCTAATTTTTTGGTTGTAGTGCCGAGGACAGGAAACAATCAGGGATATGTTGAACCGCTGCTACCTGGCGATGATGAAACTGTAAAAAAGAAACAAGAGAAGTGCAATACCTAAGAATATTATGATCAAATGCATTATATTCAGAAAAGGGTGGTGGTGGAGTCATGGGCATACGCATAGGGTGGCCTATGAGGATTTTATGAGGAGAAAGACCTTTAGTAGGATGTACTTGCACTTTTATAGAGAGTAGGGCTAAAGGTAGGGCCTGTACCCAAGTGAGGCCCATTTTAGTAGCAATTTTTGCCAGTCTGGTTTTTAGAGTTTGATTTATGCGTTTAATAATACCTGATGCCTGTGGTCTATATGGACAATGAAATTTTAGAGTGATGCCTAACATTTTACACAGTGAATTAATTAACTGAGCAGTAAAATGTGTTTTATGGTCTGAATATATTTGACAGGGAACACCAAAATGAGGTATTAATTTATAACAAAGTTTTTTAGCAACTGAAATAGCATTATTTTTGGTACATGGGTGGGCTTTTAACCACCCAGAAAAAATATTAACAATAGTTGGAACATATTTGAAATGAGCACAAGGCGGAAGTTTAATAAAATTTTATTGCAAAGCGCAAAATGGTCCCAATGGTTATGGCAGTGGTTGTGCGGGAGCCATAGTGCCTTTTGAAATGTTATACTGTAAACTAATAGAGCACATGCTTAAAAATGCTGCACAGAAGCAGAAAGTCCTGGGGCAAACCAATTCTTTTGGATTTGTTTTATTAATGCTTGTACCTCAACATGAGCTGGCAAGTGATACGCTTTAATAAGAGAATTTAGCATGGACATTGTGCAGACCAGTCTGCCATTTGAATGTTGCCAAATGAAATTAGAGCATTTAAAACAACCTTGAGCCAGCCATGTTTTTTTTTTTTTATTTTGGAGCTTTATGCTGTAAAGCTTTTAACACTGTGGCATTAAAAGTAACCACTGGTTGCAAAGGCTGCAAAAAATGTTTTTGAACAGTTTGTGAGAGAGTAGCCTGTTTAGCAGCCCAGTGAGCTAAATTATTGCCCTTAGTTTTAAAAGAGTCATTAGACTGATGGGTTGCACATTTAACAACAGCAAGTTTAGATGGTAACAATAAGTCTTGTAGCAAGTTATTGATATAAAAATGGTTTTTAACGGGTGCCCCGGAAGAAGTTAAATTGTTTGGCTGCCCACTAAAGTGTGCTAGCCCGTACTACTGACTTATTGCCTTTTCTGCATTTAGCGCGGAGTTGCCACTAGAGCACCATTGGGCAGCGCCGGTTAAACAAGGTTAAACTATTTCTGGCTCCGTAAAGTCTGCTCTTCATTTTTTCCCTTAGAACTGCTCTACCTGTAATCTAAACAGTCTATTCTCTATCTGTAAAGCTCAGCACTTGTTCCTAAAGCATTTTTTAGTCAGGTAAAGCACTTCTATATTATACAAAGTACTTCACTAGCTTAAAACCCCTTGAGTACCCACTTCCCTATAGGTCCTTTCTGACTCAGTTACACAGCAAACTTTTTCATTTCTTCTAGCATGTCAAAGGGTCAGTTGCTAGCGTCCTCTCCTGCTCAGCTGGTGAATCTGGGAATATTGAGGCAATGTTACAATTGCCTCATGTACACAGACAACCCTCTCCTCCTCCCACAAAACACAAATACATGTGAGATGCAACTATATAGCCAAACTGGAGGCTGAGCTCTCTCAACTCAGGACTGGCAAAACCAGACAGGAGGAGAAGGTAACCACACACACCATAAACCCAGTCTCACATAGAACTATCACAACTACAAATCAAACACATAAACACACAAAGACATACTCAGAGGCACTGATCAAAAATCTACCAAAACAGCAGAGGCCTCCAAAGCAGACACCCAAACAACTGCCACCTCATGACATAACACAAGCAACACATAGATCACAAAGTCAGTGTGCAAATCAGTCACAGCCCTTAAGGCCAAACATAATGCCAGACACACTTGTCATAGGTGACTCCATAGTCAGACACACTGACGTCCCACTCACCAGACTGAACAAGGAGAGGGTCACAGTAAGCTGCCTGTTGGGCACTAGAATCCACCACATAACACAAGCACTCAGGTCACTCCACAGCAAGTACAAGTATGACTCAGTCATTGTCCATGCTGGTGTGAATGACCTGAGACGTACCTCCCTGGACTACATGAAAAGAGACATAAAGGAGCTCTCAGATTATGTAGCCCAGGCTGGTATGACCCTGACCCTGAGCAGTATCCTACCTTCACCAAGAATGATGCCACAATACAGAGACAAAATGATCAGTTTTAATAATTGGCTTAATTTCTGGTGTCATTCTAAGGGGATCCAATGTCTGTCTGCCTGGAATGACATGCTTGACAAGCCACACTGCTTCGCAAGAGATGGCTTGCACCTATCACCCCTGGGTTTCCGGATATTGGCAAAGGCTCTTGCCACCTCCATAGTGCGTTTTTTAGACAAGGCTCAAATTCTAAACCCACCGCCCTAGAAAACAATAATGGAAAAAAACTAAGGGTAATGCTGCTCAATGCCAGAAGTCTAAATCTCAAGATGCACGCCCTCGAAGCCCTCCTCAGTATGGAGAACATCGATGTCTGTGCTGTGACTGAAACCTGGTTCAAGGCTCCTGAGAGCACCCCGGCACTATCAGGTTTTACCTCATATCATGTGTTCCGGCCCCAAAACCCGGACTGTACCACAAAAGGAGGGGGTGTATCCATATTCATCAAGGATACCCACACCTCCAGGCTGGTGGCAACTCACGAAGCATCAGAGACCATTCAGGTGCAATTAACCATAGGCAAAACTGCTCTACAGTTTGTAGCATGTTACAGGCCACCCTCTCAAACTCAGGAACCCCACACAGCCTTCCTGAAGACACTGGAGAGTATAAATGTCTCTCCAAACACCATCATATTGGGTGACTTCAACTACCCAAACATAGACTGGGAACATTACTCAAGCCCCAATACCCTAGCCCATAGGTTCCTGGAGTTCATAAACTCAAATGCTATGGAACAACTTGTCACCATTCCAAGAGGTGAAAATATACTAGACCTGATCATCACAAACATGGGGACAAAATGCTCCACACCGGAAGTATATCCCTCATTGGTGAGATCAGACCATAAACTAATCTCACTGGAGATCCACATCCCGCCCCCACCCCCAACAAAAAAGACCACAGAGAAGAACTTCTCAAAAGCCAACTTCACACTTCTTAAGACTGGTGTGGTATCCTTCAAGGCCCCTGAGCCATTGGAAACCACAACCCATGCTGCTGAATCCCTTACAAATGCTTTCTACGAGCACCTCCAGGATTGCATGGATCAAGCAATCCCAAATAAAATCAAGACCCTTTCCACCAAAGGCAAGTGCCCGATCTGGTGGACCCCAGCCATAAACAAACTTTACAACAAGAGGAGAAAGCTACTACAAGATAGAGCAAAATCCCTAAAAGGGAAGACATCTCTGATCAATACTAGTAAAAAATACGATCACTCATAAAATCATCCAAGGCCAACTTTGAGAGAAAAATCGCCAAGGACTCAAAAGACAATCATAAGGCCTTCTTTAGCTATGTTAGAAATCTGGGTGAAAACTCCCAGATATGCTCAGAATTAGTCCAAAATGATACAAAAATAACTGAACCCACAGACATTGCAAACATACTGGCAGACAGGTTCAGTGAAAATTTCTCCCCTCCCCCCCCAAAAGGAGAAATATCTATCCCAGCAGAGTGTAGCCTCCCAATCATCTCAAATGCCCAGGTGAGAGCTGCTCTCTCTAAAGCTAAAAACACAGCATCAATGGGACCGGATGGTGTCCCCAGCTGTGTGCTACACGAACTCAATGAGGAACTAAACCCACACATAAGGCTGCTGTTTAATCTTAGCCTTACCACAGGATACGTACCCAAAGAGTGGCGTACGGCAACTGTGGTCCCACTCCACAAAGGCGGTGCTTCTACGGACCCTGGTAATTACCGCCCCATAAGCTTAACAAGCCTGGTCTGCAAAGCTATGGAGAGGATCATAATGGAACTCATAAATAAAGATATAGGGGACCTACAGACATTGGATCCTACCCAATTTGGCTTTGTCAAGGGCAGATCATGCCTCTTGAATTGGTCAACTTTTTTGAAACAGTCACCAAGGCCATTGATGAGGGTAAGGCAGTTCACACAGCCTACCTTGACCTTGCAAAAGCTTTCGACACAATACCCCACTCGGGTATCATAGAAAAGCTCACCAGCTTAAATGTAAACCCATATGTCACAAGATGGGTTGCAAACTGGCTCAAGGACAGAACCCACAGGGTTAGAGTTGCTGGTGCCATGTCAGACTCCAAGCCGGTCACAAGCGGTGTCCCACAGGGCTCAGTCCTGGGCCCCCTCTTGTTCGGCATCTACTTTTCAGAAGTGCAGGCAAACATAGGAGGATTGTGGCTGACAAAGTTTGCAGATGACTGCAAACTGGGCGCCATAGTTGAAAATCCATCAGACACAGATATCCTTCAGAGAGGTCTCATAGAAATGGATAACTGGTGCCAGAGCCATGGCCTTAAGCTAAATGTCAAAAAATGTATAGTCATACCCTTTGGTAAAAACAAGGTAACCCCAAGTTACCACATAGGTGGCAATCCATTAAGCACAGAAGAGGTTATCATGGTCCTGGGGACCCAAGTTGACAGTAACCTTTCTTTTGACACTCACATTGCCAAAGTGGTTAGGAGGACCTTCTACATTGCCCACCTGATTATGAAGGGATTCACATCCAGATCAAGGGAGGTCATTGCTCCCCTGTACTCTTCACTTATCAGACCAATGATTGAGTACAATGCCCCATTCGGAATGTATTTTACCCGACACCTGCAGCAATTGGAAAGACCCCAAAATTTCCTCACCAAAAGGATAAAGGGGCTCAAAAATATGCCATATGCTGCCCGACTGAAGAAACTCCAGCTCTATTCAGTCACATACCGTCTGCTCAGAGGTGACCTGTGCCTGACATACAAGGCCATGTCCAACCCAGAATTAATGGACATGCTTCACCTCATAAAATCCAAATCCACCAGAGCCACAAGAGCAAGAGACTTAAACCTCAACACGGATATAAATAGGACGTGCTGGAGGGACAGATTCATCACCCAGAGACTCCCTATGCTGTGGAACAGAATCCCGGTCCATGTGAGACAGAGCACCTCGCTGGCTCTGTTCAAGAGGAATCTTGACCAGTGGATGGGAGATCGTAGGTTTACCCCGGGGGTCATCTCTGTAATATTGGACAGAGGCATGGCAAACTAATGGATATAGTATTCTTCAACCTAAGGGGTGGTGAAAGCCACACAACTCTGGCTAGGCTTATAAATGCCCTAGGGCAGATAGCCTAGTATGAACCTATGAACCTATAAAAACCCTTGTTTTTTTTATAGTATACCAAAATTATGAACAACACCATGGGCATAACGGGAGTTAGTATATATAGTAACAGACTTGTCCTTAGCTATTTTGCATGCATTTGATAATGCCACTAGTTTTGCAGCCTGTGCGGAAGTGCCTGGGGGTAATTGTGTTGACCTTAAAACTTTAGTCGGAGTACAGACTGACCAAGCTGCCTGGAATTTTTCGGAGTTTGTTTGTAAGCAGGATTTATCAACAAAAAGAATCAAATCAGGATTTTGCAAACGAGTGTCATACAAGTGTAACCTAGGAGAAAGAACAGAGTTAACTACAAGCACACAATCATGTGGTTTGCCCTTATTTGATGTTGGTATTAAAGATGCAGGGTTTAGTGGTGGGCAGCGTATGATTTGCAGGGCAGGGTTATTTATTAAACTTAATTTATACTTAGTAAGACGTGCATTTGAAAGATACTGTGTTTTTGTTTTTAAAAGTAACGCTTGAACTGCATGTGGGACTGCTAGTATAGTATTATATCCCAGGGATAGTGGAGCCGCCATGTCAACCAAGACAGCAGCGGCTGCCACAGCCAGTAAGCAAGCTGGGTAACCAGAGGCAACCGGATCTAGCTGAGTGCTGTAGTAAGCAATAGGCCAGTAGCTTCCAGTGCGTTGCTGGGCTAGGAGACCCAAGGCAGTCTTGTTTTGCTCACAGCAAAAGAAAACAAAAGGTTTGGAATAATCTGACAACCATAAGGCAGGAGGATTTACCAAGGCTGTCTTGATAGCCTGAAAAGCCTTATCGTGTTGTGATGTTTAGGGTAAAGGTTTTGTAATATATTTTTTTAGGAGTTGTAACAAGGGGGCCAAAATTTTTGAAAAATTAGGCACCCATTGTCGACAGTATCCTGCTAGACCAAGGAATTTTTGAAGCTGCCTCTGAGTTACAGGGCGTGGGGCATTTTGAATAGAAGTTATGCGATTTGGGAGTATTTGCCAAGAACCTATTGTAATAATATGTCCCAAATACTGCACCTTTTTTTGACAGAATTGTAATTTCAATTTATTTATTTTAAACCCTTGTGTAGCCAAAAAGTTTAAAACTGGAAGGGAATTTTTTTTACATGAGTTACTGTCCAGTGAAGCTATAAGAATATTGTCCACATATTGGACTAGAACTGAACGTGATGGTAGTTGCATCTATGCATTTTTTTAGAAAATAAGGTTGGGGATTTTACATATCCTTGGGGCAACTGAGTCCAAGTATACTGCTGGCCTTTGTAGGTAAATGCAAACAAATACTGACTGTTGGGATGTAGTGGAATAGAGAAAAAGGCTGATGAAATATCTATTACCATAAAACATTTTGCAGTATGTGGGATACAGCTTAAAATAGTAGCTGGGTTTGGTACAATTGGGAAAACAGGCAAAACAGCTTTATTAACTTTTCACAAGTCTTGCACAAATTTGTAACTTGTTTGCCAGGTTTTTTACCAGTAATATTGGGGTGTTACATGGGCTTGTGGTGGGTACTATGATCCCTTGCTGTTTTAATGCAGAAATAACAGGGGCAATACATGATATAGCCTCAGCTGTCAAAGAGTACTGTGGTACTCGCGGTAACTTTGCACCTGGTTTTAGGGTTATTTTTACAGGAGTAGCTGAGGTAAAAAACCCTATATCATTGTCATGAGTAGTCCACAGATGAGAGAGTAGGGAATGTAAATACTTGTTTTTGTCAGAATTTGGCTGGATACACATTGTCTGTAAAATGACGGAGTCATCTAAAGCTGCCAGGGTACTATCCTGTTGGTCTGAAGGTACTTGGAGATAAACCCCATTTTGCAAAGCAAATCTTTTTTTAATAGATTTAAAGGTGCTGAGGGTCCTACTAAGAATGCATGGTTATCCTGCAGAGGTCCCAAAGTTACTGGGACTGGAATAGTTTTGGAATATTCAATAGGTATACCAGATACATCCAATCCTCTAGTTATTTTGTCGGAGAGGGGAACATTTATGGCTGCTTTGCCATCTAGCATGGATTTAGTTGCTCTGGTATTAATTAAAAATGGATAGGGTTTATTTTTAACCAGTAACATAACATATGGTCAATTTTGATCCACAGGAATAAAAGGACACAATTGCTGTTATTTCTGTTCAGGGAACCTTTATTGTGGTTGCTTTCGATTTGACGGCGTCCAGCTAGAATTCTACTGTTGTGATGTATCGGTGTATGGTGCAGGTTGCTTAGCCAAATATGGACACTCAATTTTTTAATGGCCTGGTTGACCACAGTTGAAACACTCTGTCTGATTACTGGAATTCTGGGGTGGAGCCGACTGTGTTTCCTGCCAGTTTTGTCTATTTCGATTTTCTGCTCCTTGGCGTCCACCCCTCTCTCTTTCATGCCCTCATCCTCTACCCTGCTGACCAAAAGCACTACACATTTGGATTTGTGCTTTTATTAATTTTTTTCTGTAAATCCTTTTTTTCTTTAGCTAAATGGTCAGATAGGTATTGTACCTGCTGGACTAACTCATGTAGGCCCAAATTGGGCCAGTTTAAACATACTTTTTTTAGCTTGTCTCTCACCTGAGGGCATAACCCATTTACAAAGGCAGCTGACAGCCCATTTTGTGCTGGTCCTTTGGTGGGCTCTGGGTACCCGGAATATGCCTCAAAGGCTTTAGTGAGTCCATTTAAGTATTTAAGGCTCATTTTCTTTTTGTATGACTGATTTAATTTTCGACCAATTGGGGGTAGGTGGCACTATTACAGTGACAGCATCAACTATACATTGCCTAACTGCTTTAAATTTATTTTCCCCTTGTGTGTTGTGCTTCGGTATTGGGGTAGGTACATTAGCATGATCCCAGATACGTTTTATCAGATCAGCTGGGACAGCGTATTGGAGGACAGCTCTAACCTCTTCTATGGTAGGATTTTGCAAACAGATATGTCCTGCCAATACGTGTTGAAACTTCGCTGGGTTATTACGAATAGGCGGAAGTGATTTAGTGATCGCTTGAAAATCAACTGCTGACCACACCCTAGGTACCACCACAGTAGCCAGTTGTCCCGCACCTCTAGCATGTTCTGGGTTTGGGACTTCTCTCAATGGGAATACTCCCTCTTCATCTGATAGGCTAGTGCCTGATTCAGAGTCAGAATCTCGATTAGATTTGTCCGGACCACTGTAGCCATCATTTTCTTTAATCACAATTGGACATTGTTTGTAATATTTACCCTTGTGTAAATATACGGCTTTTTTATTGTGATATTTTTTGGCTGGCTAGACCTAGGGTCAAAAAGCATTTGTGCTTTTCTTTTCTGCTGTGTTTTTGTTTTTGAACGGGTTAGTCTAGGTGACGGTTTACCTGCATCTGTTTGGTCAGGTTGTTCTATAAGTGGTCTGCTAGGCTGACCTCCCATTGCCTGATTTCTGCTTCCATAGTCGGGTGCGGTCTGCTCTTCTCCCCACCGGCCTTTGCCCTCTGTTGTAGAGCTCACTGCTCCGTCTTGAACCTGTGAAGGTTGATATAGTGGTGGAGGAGCCGTAGGGGGTGGGGGGAACCAGGGGTTATCATCCTCAGATGATTCAGTTATTTGTAATTTACTTAATTCTTGTACAGGATATAATCCCTTAAAGTGCGGTTCCTATAAGCGTTTACCATTTGCTACATCTAGATTACTCGCAGTATGTTGCAGTTCTTTTATCTGCTCTTTTAGTTTCTTTTGATTGTCCTTAAGACTACTGATGACCGAGTCCTTTTCCCTTTCTTTAGCTTCACACATCCAATCATTAAAAGCTGCCCAGCACAACCCTGGTATTCTTCCTTTCTTTTTTAATTTCTTTTGCAAATTAGTCAATATATCGTTATTAAAACTACCATGTTCGGGAAAAGCAAGGTCACCGTCATTTTTAATAAGGGCGATCCACTGATTTAAAAACATGCAACTGTCCCGGGACATACGATAAAACATATAACCAGCTGATGTACCTCTTTTTGGCTCAGTTATTTTTTCCACACTCGCTCCCATTTTCACTCAGTAAGCTATACTTGTTTAACACAGGTTTAGCTAAGGTGTTATATAAACATCTTGTTACCCCACTATCATTCCTCCTTTCATACGTATGTCACCAGTATTTCCGTATTAACCCACACTCATACTGCACATTTAATAGCAGAAGAGAAATGCATGCCACTTACCTCAAAACATTTGAATGAGAGAAATCATATCTTTTCTTGCATAAAAATTTCAAATCTTTAAGGCAGGCAAATACAGAGAAATGAAAGAAACACTGCAGAAACAGAAAAGTCTGTTATGGGCCCTTTCATTAGCAGTATTTCGTCCACTTCCTGACTGCTGCAGCTTGTTCTCAATTCACATCCGAGTCACGGCACCAATTGTTATGTTACACAATACTTTGAAAATGAAGACAAATAGTTCTTTTTCTCTTTCAGTGGTTTTTATTATTTACAGTACACATGTGTTGGAGCCTCATGGAAAGTACCAGGGAGACTCCCAGAACAAAGGAATAAACAATCTTATATACTGGTGATATTGCTGACAGTACAAAAATATAAAAATGAACCAATTAGATCATTATAAAGGGCAATTAACCAATTAAAGGTTTACCCGTAAACATAAGACAATTTACATCATCATATCTCTGGGCAAAGAAAGAAAATTGGATGCACTTTCATAAAAGGCACATTTTCTGTTTTCGAGAATATAATATAGACCTGATATATATATATATATATATATATATATATATATATATATATATATATATATATATATAAATATATATAAAATATTTTCAATTATATCTCAGTTTTATATATATATCTATATATATCTATATATATATATATATATATATATATATATATATATATATATATATATATATATATATATATATATATATACATACACATATAGGTCCACTTCGAATGGTCGTCATTTTACAATGTCGACATTCATATGGCCGAGACCATATGATCGACATTTGAAATGTCGACCATGGGGAACCAGCATCTCCCTACAGTGTGGAATGGAGAAATTTCCACTTCTGCACTGTAGTGCGATCTCGGAGTTGGTATATTTAAGTTCTAGGGGGTGTGGGGGGGCGGAGCCCAGCATTAAGGTAAGTTTGTTTTTGTTTTTTGTTTTCTACTTGTATGGTCGACATTTCAAAAGTCAATCATATGGTCTCAACAATATGAATTTCAACATTATGAAATGTCAACCATATCAAGTAGACCCATATATATATATATATATATATATATATATATATATATATATATATATATCAAACAGTTTCAGTATGGAGCACTTCCTATCAAAGATACCATTATTTTCATTAAAAATTCACAATTAATCTTGTATTATATAAACTGATCATTGATTATCATTGTTTCAGGAAACCCAGAAAAAGAATGACTAATGTTACACTCCATTGTAAATTTTAACGCTGTTCATGACTGCTTCATTAATTCTAAAAGTCAGGTACATTACAACAGAGTTAGAAAAAAAGCATACGTATTCATACTTTCACACGCATACAAGCACTAACAACAAAAAAGATCACTTCCCAGGATTCAATAAAATCCGTGTAGGCTGCATGTAGAGCCTACATGGAATGTATCCATGTACACAGCCACAGTTCCCCCATGGCAGTGCAACATGCATATTAATCATGGCTTGCTACTGAGGGATATCATAGCAACACTGATACTGAATCAATGTAAGCAACAGTGTAGAGGCTGTCCCATACTTGTGGACTGTCCAGAAAAGTTCTGGACAGTTGGTAAGCGCAGCACAACTTTTTTGTTTAGCTTTATGTGATGTTTGAGCAGTGCGGTGCAGTGTTTAGCGATACCAAGCTGTGCCTAAACATATGCAGCACACATCTGGTATATATCTAAAATTAGAAACCGGATGTAATCAATTTTACTTTTTGTATATTTTTTTCTGCCTGTTTGCATGGTGTGGCTCGATGCTTAGCAATACCAAGCTGTAATAATACACATACAGCAGACATTTTGTATATATCTAAAAGTAGAAACCTGATGTAATCAGTTTTAATTTGTTTTCCTCCTTCTTTTCGTGGTGCAGCTCGGTGCTTAGCAACACTTACCTGTGCTTACAGTAGATATCCGCTAGACATCCAAAAATAGAAACCAAATGTACACAATTGTTGTAGTTCTGTTGTGCTTAGCAAGAAGCAAACACACACAGCAAAGTTAACAGGCATCTTAGTTCTATATGTGAAGATATACTACTTTCCTTTGCTATCCAAGTGGCTAGAGAGGTTGAGTCATGAACACTTGTGTAACAGGTCATGGGTTCAAGTCCTGAGCAGTCATGCATTTTACATTTATTGCTGAGAAAATGTGTCAAGTGACTGAAACATCAGTTTAATTTAAAACTAAAAAAGTTGTTACATTTAGAAAAGCTATGTGATGCCAAGCAGTGTGTAAACATGGTCAATGGTCTACATCATTTGTTTGTTGCTAAGCTCTGCTTAAACATGGTTTGTGTGAGTTTTCATGATGTTAAGCAACATGGCACTTTATTGAAAGTTATAGTATGACGTGCAAGGGCAGGAATACAGCCAGTATAAAGGCCAATAGGCAGGAGATTCACAGCATTCATTGGAGTCTTCACTTGGCTGTCAATATGCCTGGTGCTGTTTTAAAGGGACTGCACTTTTGGGCGCAGAGGTGGGGTGCACATGAGTCCAGAGTTTTTGTTGGACTCCCAGTTAAGGATTATGAACCCTGGCTGCTGCAGGGCAATTACCAGGGCTCAGAGTGTAAGTCTGTGGCCTGAGATTGGTTGACTGGGGAACTTACCAGTGCTACTAGTATCTCCCACACTGGTGGGCATGGTCATCACCACTACTATGACCTGAGATGTAGGAAGAGGGAAACCTTGGACACCTGAGTCCAAGAAGCTAGGGCTAGACAAACCCCACAGATATGTAAGTATGTTTGCCAGTACTTTAGAAATATACAAGCTGAATCTGTGCAAAACTGGTATGCATAATGGTTTGCTTCTCTTACAACAGCTGCAGAAGAGAGGGCTCACAATGTCCAGTCCCATGCAGGGTGCCTAGCAAAGATGAGACAATCATGTGGTAAGTAGGAAAACATCACAGTAATAACTTACTGCATAACGTAATTTTACAATAAATTACTTACAGAGTTTATAGTCTTAACAGTCAGGTATGACATACCTGGGACATCTAATATGTTTAGTAATGTGTTACTGTCTACCTGAAATGGTAAATCAAGTTAAAGTAAACCTACAGTTCTGTGTAGTATAGCTTCCAAGCATCAGTTAATGTTGGAGTCTACCCAGATTAAGAGTCACTGTTCTGGTCTGCTCATTGTCTGAAATATGCTGTAGGTTGCACTCAGTAAATGGACAGGATATATGGGTTACTTATCAGACGTCCTACATCACTATCCATGGTCTACATGAAGCAACATTAATCAATAAATTTTAAAGGGTGATAGTGCTTTGATATGTAATGTTTTCAAATAAAAAGTGTTCACTATTCCTGTATTCACTGCATGTGTGTTCTAATCTGATACCAGTCAGCTATTAAATGTAAATGAATAAAGAATGCAGCAACAAATGTCTGAAATAAATGTAGAACAATACCCAGAGTAAGGTTCAAGCCTGTGTTCTGCTCATTTTGTCTGAAATAATGCTGCATATTCCACCCAGTCAAGAAACATGGTATATGGGTAAGAATGCATCAACTAATTTCAGAAATGCATGTAGTGCAGTATCCAGATTAAGCATCAAGCCTCAGTTCAGACAATTTTACTCCCAAATATGCTGTAGATAGCATTCAGTAAATGAACAGGGTATACGGTTAAGTCAGCAGACGACCTTCACAGCCATACATGAAGGACTGGGACTGGGATTCCACACCACCCTCCCCAATCAAGGTATTTTTACCCCTCTTGTGTCACACACCAACCCTGTCTGCTGTCTTGTCTGTCTGCAAACCATCCTCACCTTCCCAACTTACATTCCCCACACATACCTATATCCCTTCCCAATATTCCACTCTCAGCTTAAAAAAAAAATGGGCACCTATCCCACAAAAAATATCCCATACATAGCTCTCCATTTTGTGCATGTCCACTGAACACACTTAATTTGGTACAATTTGCTTGACAATGCATTTATGTTGTCATCACCCCTCTCTGGGGGTGACAGTCAAATTCAGCTAAAAAATCTGTTAAAGTGCACAGTTGTTGCTGTTCAAGAAACAGATAGCTATGGTTCTTTCCTACACCCTTCCTGCACATACCTACCTGCCTTTCACTATGTTTTTCCCCCTGGTTGCACCCCATTTCACCACTGTCCTATCTCCCCATTTTTTGTATCTTTAAAATTTTTTTGCATGATTTAGCACAGTGCGCTGCATCGCTTAGATATGCTGAATAGTGCTACATTGATATATGCTTTTAAACAAATATTAATCACGTTCAAAAAAGTACACCTGCACCATGCTTCAAACCCAGGACCATTACACCTGCAGAACAGTGGATCAACTCACCAAGCCACACAGCTGCTATTGAACATAGGTGTTTTTATCAAAACATAGCAATGATCAAGTTCCCATCATTAAGCGTGTTTAAGCAATGCTGCACATCATACCACACTGTGCAAATCAGCTAGGAGAATAATAGAAAAATAGTGCTGTAATTGGGACTTTAGTAGAGAAATACATCATTATAAATCCATGCACATAAGAATAGATGTAAGTGAGGTATATAATAGCAGGTAACTCTGGAATTATATCTACAACATGCAAAAATACATTGCTAAAGCATTAATGGAAAAATAGGATTTAAACTGGGACTCTGGTAGACAAATACATCACTCTAAAGCCATACACATAGTAATAGATATAAGTGAGGTATGTAACAGCAGATAATTGTGAAATTATATCTATAACAAGTAAAAATACACCTGCTTTAGCAGTGACTCTGTAGCTCAGACTATAAAATGATTTGCGAACATTACGTTTTGGTCCACATGGTCCTGGGCTCAACTATGGCTGTGTCTAGCATTGAAAATACATGCATGTGGACATCACCATTATAAATCGTGATATATATGAATGTCTCATCACCTATTTATCCACTCAAAGCAGTACAGATGGAATGTCTGCTTCTAAATAATAGAAGTCAAAGGCCTACAGATAAGACCACTTTTAACTACTCCTATTACAACATTAAAAGTGCAAAGAATGTCAGGGCATGCATTAGCTGAAATTCCCAGAGGATTTTGAAGTGTGTACTGAAATTTTGGCCCAGTAATATCAGACTGCAGCCCAAAACGATTTGTTTGTGATATTACAGACAACCACAGCTGCACAAGTAACATACATATACGGAGGTTGTGCTAGACACAAGGGTTGCCAGCACACATGTAACAGGGGACTACAGTAATATAACATTTGACTTGGCAGTTGTCCAACTGTGTGACATAATGGTTAATGTACCCCTTAACTTTTTATAGGACACACCAAGCAGTTTGCCTTTTTTTGCTAGTGATACCTTTGCCTAACATACTTACCTTAAACACATAACTTAATTTCCAGTGAGATGGGTTTCCTTAATCTGGCTCTGGCTATACAACAAGGCTGCCACAGGTCCCAAACTTACTCTTAAAATTTGTTGTCCTGCAAAGTGATCATCCTTTCTGCATATGCCTATTGCTTGCAGCATCGGCTTCAGCTTCATCCTGTAGCACACACATCTGTATGTAAAAGGTAGCTACTACAGACATTCTCTCTGCGATGATGTAGTATCTTTACCCCTGTAATTTCCACCTCAGCATATGAGAAAGGGGTTGTAATCTACATTGAGGCCTTATATCTTATTCAGTGGATGCATGGGATTGGCTGATTATACTGCAAATCAGCTTTGTAGGTTGCAATTAGCATTTCAGAAGCACAGATTTGTTCAGAGGCAAACACTTGCTAATGAGAGCTATGTTAAAAAGGCAGACATCTAGCTAGGGGAACCATTGTGTATGAGAGTTACTTTGCAAGGCACGACATTGGCACAACATTTATACATCTGTACTTTTCAACAGAAAAGTATTGTACTCTATCAAGTATGTAGCTATTCTGTTTCCAACATGATGCATATGTTTTAATATACTTAGGTGGAATGGGGATTAGATTACATCAGTAAGCCTTTCTGAGAACTCTACAGTAGAAAAGCCATTGATCTGCAGCTGTGTAACACATACAGAGGATGTGGACTGCAGCAAGGGTATCATGCTGTCTATTAACTAGGGATCCACGTCTCCTGGATGCTTCCTTTCTTAGCAGTTGTAATACTACATATCTATTTGATTGGCATTATATTTTATACATATGTTATGGAGGGTGTTCCTGCTACTGGCCACACTACATGCTGACTTCTGTCTTGGGTATGTGAGCATATGTGAGTATATGTCATGGCACAAACAGGAGTAGGTAACTATTGATACTATCCTGTTTGGTTTCACACCCCTTGTATGTTTGGCACACTTTTGCATAGCAGATGTGTTACCAAGCGGGGAATGCTGATGGCCTTTCTTTAGTGTTGTATCTGTACATACTGTACTTCCACATATGTAACCCTGACACCTGTTGTCATTTTGTTGTATTTGAGATGATATCATGCTCGCCAGATGGCATCCACCTTTAAGTAAGGCTGAAAATGACATCATAATTGAAGGGTTACATCAACACTACTAAGTGCTGCTGTCCAGAGGGAGGACTAACAGGCAGGAGTGACAAGCCCTGTGAGATGAACTGGTGCATAACATCAATGCTGTTGGGCACCAGAATTGTACCTATGAGCAGGTGCAACACTGTGCCACAGATATGATAAACTCTGCACGCAGATGGGCAGCAGACCTGGCCAGGGATCATCAGGTCACTGGTGGTGGCTTGCAGCCAAACATCTTCTATCAGCCACAGAGGAATTCCTGGTGAACCTTGCAACACAGGACAGCTCCCAGGCATGCATCAGACAATATGTCATGGATGTGGGTGCCACCATATCCACTCAAGAGGAGCATCCAGGTGTGCTTAGTTGCATCAGCATTGGAATTCCGTAGCATTTAGTGTCTTAGGGTATACATAGATTTACATGGGTGTCAGCTGTTTCATGGGGTGCAGGGAAAAAGGTTAGCTCCAGTTTTAAGCTAATGCAGAGTGACTGTGACCCATATACCTGTTAACATAGCAGCTACTGTAAATGAGAGATATTTGGATGTAGTATCAATTTTATACAGTAGCATGTGATGCTGTTTACATTACCTCTCCCTCAAATGTTTTTCAGGTCTGTCAAGAATAAGAAGAGGCTGTGCTTCTGCCACTGGTAAGCACAAAATATTTTTGTCAGATATGTAAATTTAGTTCAAATTATTAGCTAAAGTGTCATCCTAGGCCAGCTGGCTGGATTGATGTTCTTTCTGCATGATTGACAAATGTACAGATATGTTCTGACTGTGCACAGGTTACAGTCATACCTCTGCCTTGTGCCTTGTAGGTGTGACCATATTTATTGATGTAACATTATTGTCAGGACTTTTCAGATGGCCATACCTGTAAACTGTGCAGAGTTCTGCAGAGTGTCAGCAGTGTACATAATTTGTCTTTCTAATGTAAGTTTAGTTTAAAGAACCATTACTTTTAAATATGTACAGATTTGGTTAGAAAATAATACCCTCATGTCCTACTATAACAGACTGTGAGTTATACAGGTCTGTAGAAATGACAGCAGTGTGTATATATATATATATATATATATATATATATATATATATATATATATATATATATATATATATAGTTTAACATAGACTGCAACATAGTACTACAGAGTATAGTAGTCAAGGTATTATTGTGCTGTTATTCCCTTTGTATCACAGGTGACCAGAGAGGATGGTCTTTGTCTCCTTCACAACCTGATGCCAGGGTCTCTTCAGACTCTGATGATGGTGGCCAAAGTGAGGCATAACTGGGGGTTGCAGAGGACTACATCCCTCTTCTGCCTCATTATCACTGTTCACAGTCAGTATGCCTATGCATACCCAGTCCTGAGAGGCCACAGAAATTGAACAGTCAGAGAGTGGGGACATTGAACAAGGAAGTATGGCTACTATGGCTGCAGGGAGTGTCAACACTGGCAATAGCCAAAGAGTTGGTGAGGTTTCGCACAGGCAGATTGATGGGAGTGCTCGTGGGAGACTTGCTGTCCCTCCACCACCTGTTGCAGGTGTCTCATTGTGTGTCACTTGGAATATGTTTAGGGCCATCATGGAGGCACAAGCACATTCCGAAAGGAACTCCAGACAAATGCTCAGGTTATGAATGCAGCACAGTCTGACATCTGTGACTGCCTCTACCACATTGCTGATACCCTGGGTTGGTTGACTGACACAGTAAAAAGACAGTCTGAAACAGATTGCAGACTATCTGTCTTGGAACGCATACTGTCTGTGATGGAATGTCTGGTTGCAGATGAGCATCGGACATAGGTCAGTAATTACATCTGCTGAGAATCCATGTGGCCATGTACAATCACTCTCCCATTGTGGCAGTACATCCAGTGCTCCAGAGGGTAGTGCGCTGTCCACACCAAGACATGGCAGACCATGGACTCATGGTCCTGGGTGTTCTCATGGAGGACACAGTCCCAGCAGCCAGCAGTCACCCGGAGGTAGTAGCACAGCATCTGACCTTGGACATGGAGGTGCCAGTGCAAATCCTGACAGAACTAGTTCTCATGGTTGGGTGTAGAGACAATGAACTGTCAGGTTTACCATGCATGGCGCAAAACTGTCCAGCATACTGACACATAGGGCTAGCACTGAGCTTGACTGTGTTCATGCAGACAATCACACACCACTGTCAAATTTAAGTCACCTACAGATGCACATGCCACATTTACCTTTTCCACATTACCTGCTTCCCTTCCTGACTCACACACATGCTTGCCAACCTATTGGGTCAACCTAGGCCTGCTGCACTCCCAAACAACACCCTGTCATCCTTGTCATTAATGCAGGGAAATGAAGTTATGTGTCTGATGCACAGGGTGACTGTATAAATTAATATATATTTGTTTCATTCATTGTTGCCTTTGACATGCTACTTGTACTGGTCATATACAGATATTGTATACTGCCACTTGTAATGAGTAAACCACATTAGTTTGTCTATGTTACATTGGATACTGCTGTAATGGCTGTATACTTACACAATGAAAGGTGTCTCATGGAACTGTTTATGTATCACTTTCAGAATTGTGCAGGACACACCAATTGAACACAGCTACATTAAACCCATCAATGTCAGAGTACAAGATGGAATGTCAGCACAGAAGAAAAATATCTTCAGAAAGGTAAGACAGTATAGGTGCATGGTTCCATAGGTTCATATGTGCATAATAGGCTGACATGAGCAATGGCTTCTTTCAGCCCAGTCATGCATCCTTAATCTCTGACAAGGCCTGATACCCTTGATAAGTGTAAGCAGGGTTTTGGGAGCTGAGACATCTACAAGCTGGGGTGTGGGAGATGAAACAGCTACAATTTCCCTGTGTATTTGTCCTAACACAGTTATGATTGCCTTGCTCCTCATCCCATTGTGCAACTTGCACATGATGTGGGTTATGGTGGAACTCTGCTTCACATGGAATGAGAGCCTATTACATATAGGATGTAGTCTCTGGGTTACATACCTGTCTGTCCAGCATGTCCTATTTATACCATGTCAAGGTGTAGATCTGTACAGCTGGTAATTCTCATGCTAATCCTTTCTTGGATTTCCAGGAGGTACACAGTGGGATCTGATACCTCCCTGTATGTCAACCATATACCTCCCCTCCAAAGCATGTAGGAGACAGAATACACAGTTATGGCCTTGATGCATCTGCATAGGACATGTTATATACATTGTGTATTGGTTTACTGTGGAACCTCTGTGGATGTTACAGTTGTCAGATATGCCAGTGTAGTTATATACCAAAGGTGGCATTGCACTCAATGATAGATGTGACGAATGCAAAATACAGTGACATTCTGGTATTTACATGCCATACCTTTCTCTATAGGTTGTGCAACATTGAATGAATACCCACAAATTACTGACCCCTGACAGTCAAAGGCTAGATCACACTCTGTGTCCACCAGTCTCTGACTACTGGGTCAGCTGTTGGAGGTGTGCAGACAGCATGATATTTACCATGGGTGGATGACTTCCCAAAAGATTAGTACTGTGCATACCTTGGCATTTAGTTTTAGTCCATGACTCTGACAACTGAATGTGTGTGTCAGTCCATCCTGGATAACCGCTGAGTCAGTGTAGGATTCAATGACAGCTCCTAATTTGCAATCATCTGCAAATGTAGTCAGTCAGGGACCACTGACAGTGGCCATGACTGTAGAGAAGGATTGCCTAGAAGGAGTAGTCCCAGGAAGGATTTGTGATGGAAGTCCACTGGTGACTGGCCTCGTTATAGCGGTGCACTCACCAATGCTGTCATCCTGGATAATGTTTGTCACCCAACATGCTAGTTTGCAAATAATCTCTAGAGTTTATCAACAATGCCTGATGGCCTAATAGTGTCACATGTCTTGTCAGGCCATGGTAGGGGGAGTGGGTCATTTTCCTGTCATCCATTGTATTGTTTACCACTCAGTGAGATCCACAGGTTAGTAGATGCATGATCTTCCCTTGGCAAAACCAAACTGGGTTTGGTCCAGTGTCTGTAGGTGTACTACATTTTTATTGATCATTTCCATGACAATTCTTTTCAAGGCTTTAAATATCAGACTACTGAGACTTCTGCGGACAGTGCTTGTCAATGCATGCTAGTTGTTCTGTGTGCAACTCAGTATTACACTTAAGTTCATCAGGGTTTCCACAAAAATTGTCATCCAAGGTGTCTGAGTCTGTACAGAGTAAAGGCAAGCACTGGAGGAGAAATTAATATTTACACCTTGTGAAGGTAAGAAGGGAGTATTTACACAGTTATTCTGCAGTTAGGCACTAATCAAGCAGTGTGTACTGAATTACAACAATTACCGTGCAGAATGCTGAAAAGAGGGTAGTCCCCTGAATTGTTAGTGCCTGGCTACTACTACTGCTAGTCTCAACACAGCCACTCTCTCCTAGGATACCATGCCCCTGTACATTTTCCCTCACCATAAGCAAAACACTAGTAACAAGCTCATGATGAGAAGCAGGCCACTGCCTGTTTGTTCATCCACACACCTGTCCCACATTATGCAATGCTCTGTAGGCATGAGGTACCCTTTTCCAGGTAGATGCCTTGATTAGCAACCAGAGCAATCATTTACATTGTGCATGTATCATGTCTTGTGTTCCGAGGTTGTTAGGATTTGTTTAAGGTACTGACCTGATGGTGATTAGAAGCACAGCTGCAGCATCACAATATAGTGTTGAATGTCAGGTGACATAGACGTCCATGCTTGCTCAAACAAGATGCACAGTGGCAGTGATCCATGTTAGGTGACAATTTCACAGCAATTCATGCAGCCTGCCCTTCGACAGCATAATGGTGGATATCTCCATGACATGGATCTGAGGCCTACTGCAGAGGACTGCCAACCTTTGGCCAATGTGTTTCTCTCTCCCACATGTCCTAGGTATGTCATACTGTACATTTATGTTACCGGAACACATTTCTGTGTTCCCACATCATGTCACACAACATCCAGTTTGATGTCTGGTTGCTTGACAGGCATTGTAGACTTGCAAGGCCAAAGTAATGACTGCAAAGTTGAAAAAGTTTTCTGTGCATGGACAGGTATGTACATCTTCACTGCATAGAGTGACTACAGGCAGTGTGTTTGAGGCTTTCAACCTCAAGGGTGTAGCAGCATGACTCTAAAGTTGCTGCAGATGTACATTGTCACATTTGTAGGTATGCTATTGCAACCCTACCTGATAACAGGATTATGGTTAATGCAAGGGCCACATGCCTGGCAAAGGATTGTATTCAATCAACCATGTTATGCCACACTGTCAGGTACTGTTTTAACTTAGGAAAGCAACATAAGGGTGATAACGTTACATTTCAGCATCTGTTAGGCCACTGCCTAACAATGGCCTGCTGTGAAGTACATACCAGCAAGACTGTATTGCTAATGGCATTATCACTGACTGCTGCATCCCCACCCCTCTACTCCTACTCCACATGACTATATTAAAAACCTTGAATCTATGCTGTGTCACACACCAATCAGTATGTATGACAGTGAGTGGCTTGCCAACATGCACACCTCACCTCCTACTCAACCCAAACCCACATCACACATCCTACATGTGTGGAACTCCTTACCAGCCACATACACAAACACCAGACACCTCAGAAACCCAAATGCAAGCTCACTACACATAATCATATCTCTGCAGAACACAGTACATATACTAGGTTACACACCGCTGTCTCACCGGTCAAACATCTAAGGCAAAACACAAAATCAAACCTATTATTCATAGGTGATTACATAATGAGACACATTGATGTCCCTCTCACCAAGAACATAAGGGAAAGGTCACAGTCAGCTGTCTGTGAGGTGCCAGGATATGCCATACCATACATGCACACAAGTCTGTCAACATTAGGTACTGTTATGACTATGTCATATTTCCTGTTGGTGTGTACAACTTGAGACGTACATCTCTGGACTGTATGCAGTGGGGTCCCCTTCAGTTGATCGAACTTTTAAAAGTTCGAAGCGCATATGGCTGAGATGATATGATCGAACTTTTAAAAGTTCGAACGGTCTGAATGGAGATCCCCATACAGTGTAGAACAAGTTTTCCCTTTTCCACAATGTAGTGTGATCTCGGGGTTGGTATATTTAAGTAGCGGGTGTGTGTGGGGTGCAGGGGGGGCTTGGCCCCTGCTACAAATGTTTTTTTTTTTGTTTTTTTTTAATGTTCAAACTTTTAAATGTTTGATGTTATGGTCTTGGCCATATGGGTTTTGAACATTTAAAAGTTTGATCTACTGAAGTAGATCCACGCAGAGACATGACTGAGCTTACGGACTACGTGTCTCAGGTGGGTATGCCCATGGGCTTCAGCTGCATTTGACCTTCACCTAGGATGATGGCTCAGTACACATGGAAAATGATTGAATTCAATAACTGCCCTAGCATGTGATGTCATTGTAAGGAGATTCACAACATGTCAGCCTGGAATGACTTGCTCAACGGACCTCGATGCTTTTCCAGAGATGGTCTTCATCTGTCACCCCTGGGATTTTCTCTACTGGACAAGGCTGTTGACACCCCCATAGTACACCTTTTGGGTGGTGTCTCAAGGGAAAAATGTCCAATGATAACATGCCATCTACAAACAACATCATGGTTATGCTGGCACACGCTAGGAATGCCAACATGAAACTCCACTCACTGGAAGGTGTCACCACCTTGGAAGATGGAGACATTTGCGCATGTCACAGACACCTGGTTCAAGCCTGTGGACAGCACCTCAGTCCTACCAGGCTACAAGTCCTTCCACATGTTTAGACCTCAAACATAAAGTGTGCAAGGTAATGCAGAAGATATATGCATATTTATTAGAAATAGACACACATCCAGATTGGTTAAATGGTGTGATTCCCTGGAGAACCTGCAGGTACTATTCCCTGCTGATAGGGCACCTAATCAAGTCATTTCCATCTAAAGGAGCAAGTCCATGAATCAAGAGACCCATTGTGCTTATTTGAATCTACTTGTGTCTATCAGGATACATCAAAACAACATGTTTTTTTGTGATTTTAAATATCCACCAAATGGGTTGATTACTCATGCTGAAACTCACTTGGCCAAAGGTTAGTTAACTTCCTTAACTATAATGCCATGAACCAGTGGTGTGATGTCCCACAATGGGAGCCAACATACTGCATGAGGTGCTTACCAATATGGGTGACCACTGTAGCACCTCCTCTGTGAGGTCCTCCCTGGTGAGATCTAACCACAAATTGGTCTCATTAAAAGTAAGTATCACACCTGCCCCCCCCCCCCCGTAGCAAATACAATAATAAACTTCAACAAAGCAGATTATAACCTCCTATGTGATGGTATAAATCTCTTGACTGCACCTCCACCTTCAGATGGAACAGGCAACTATGCCAAGGTGTACAAAATGCTTTATGCAAGCAGCTGTACAACTGCATAGAGCAAACCAAGCCCCTCATGGCATATGATACCTGCTTGTGTGACAACTGCCATTAGCAAGCTTTACTGTAAATAAGAGGTGGACATTGCTGTGTAACAGTTGGAGGGAGGGAGCTCCCTAAAATGGAAGTACTCCCTCCTCAGCTTAAACAAGTAAATAGTGTTATTGTGACCTGCTAAAGAAAGTATGTGACAAAATTAGCCTCCTCTACAAAGGACAACCACAAGGCATTGTGTAGCTGCATGTGTAACCTAAAAGGAAAGGCTCATATTGTTGGTGAACTTGTAGTTAATGATACCACATATAATGAGCCTGTAGACATAGCTAACCTGTTGGCTAACAGGTTCTGTGACAACTTTCCTCATCTGTCCCCACCACACATGCCACATGACATCCCTACAATCTGTCCCATACCTTCAGTATCTAAAGAGCAGGTTGTGAATGGCCACTCTAAGGAGGAAAACACAACATCTATTGGACTTGCTAACATCCCAGGCTGCATCCTACATGGGATCCAACAAGTATTACTAACACCATTTGGAACTCTCTGCAATTATAGTGTAACCACCAGTTGTGTAACAGCTGACTGGAAAATGGCCAGTGTTACTCCCTTGTACAGAGGTGGTGCATCCACCGACCATGGAAATTATAGACCTATTAGCCTGACTAGCCACATCTATAAGCCCATGGAGGAAATCATCATGGACCTTATCAGCAAAGATAGATGTAAACTACAAACACTTGACCATTGCAGTCTGGATTTGTGAAAGGGAGATCATGCCTGTTAAACCTGGTGGACATGTATGAGGCAGTCACCAAGGAGCTGGATGAGGGGACATCTGTGCATACAACCACCTGAACTTAGCCAAGCCGTATGACACTATCCCCCACTCAGCCATCATTGACAAACTCACCCAACTAGGGATCAGCAATAATATCATTTGAGGGGTCACTAAGTGGCTCACTGATAGAACTGATATAGTGAGAATAGGGGAATCCACCACCAATAGCAGAGCTGTAACCAGTAGTGTTCCACAGGGCTCAGTCCTGGGTCCCCTACTATTTGGAATCCATTTATCTAAAGTACAAGCACAAAGTGAATGTCTGTTTCTGATTAAGTTTGTTGATACCTGCAAACTGTGAGCGGTCAGAGTATCTCTAAATTATTTCAACATTCTACAAGAGGGTCTTCATGAACAAATGATTGTTGTCATACTCATGGCCTTAAACTTCATGCAAATATATGTAGTATCATTTCTATTGTTAACACCAATGCTTCTGGTAAGTAACACATCAGTAGCAATACCCGGTAAGAAACACATCAGTAGCAACACTCGATATGCATACTCAGGGGTGAGATACCTGGGAACACAGGCCTGTCCACACAGGTTTACACCTACCTTACCTTAGATCATGTCTCTGCAGTGGTAAGAAGGACATTATATCTTGCTCATGTCATAACTCAGTTATGTCACCTGAAAATGAAGTAGTTATAACCTCCATGCACTTTCCCTCAGCAGGCCAATATTTGAGTGCAATGGCCATTTTGTCATGTGCCTTTCCAGGCACCAGTGGAAACTGCAAACAACACAAAGGTTCCTGACAAGGGAAATTCAAGTCTTCAGCATCTGTCCTATGGGAATTGTCTGAAATCACAGTCACTTTAGCCTGTGTCATACAGACTACCCAGAGGTGATCTCTGCCTTGCATATGGGACAATGTCTGACCCCGTTTTATTGGAAATGCTGCATATCCATAAGTCAAACTGTATACAGATTACTTGCTGTAAGAACCTTAACCTGGTATGTGACATTAAAACATGTTGGCAGGACAGGTATGTCTACCGCACTTTAACAAACCTTTGAAACAGACTTCCACCTAATAGCAAACAGAGCACCTCCTTGGCCCTCTTCAGATGCAATCTATACAATTGGCTGGGTGACCATCATTTTACCACAGGGTTTCTGCCTGTGTCCATTTTGGACAGGGGCAAGAGGTACTGATCATGTAAATAAGGGTAAGAATTTGGCTAGGATTGTAAGAACCCTAGGGCCATTAGCCTAGTAAATTCCAATGATGCTATGATCCCATACACTGATGTAAAATGTTCTAATATCCACACCCACCAAACTGGCTACAGAGAGAATAGTAGCAGTATCAACTAATGTTTATAGAACACTGCACAGACAAGCACCCCAACTTGGCTGCAATTAGAATAGAACACCTACTTATCTAACGGTACACACTACAGATCACAGTACTTAATGCATGTGCCATTGCTCAAGTCTGATATTAACATTTCTTTAAGAAGTCTTATGCTATTTGACATCAGCAGGCCTTGTGGTTGTCAGGAATTTGGAGCCCTGTGTCACCTGCTATGACCAAAATACTGCAAAACCCTACCTCTTTCTAAGTCAGTGTGATGATCATATTTATTTTGTAGGGAAATGCACATACACACAAACACACCAAGTGGGCTACAGTGAGATTAGGACCCCTACCTATCTACTCTTATACACTACAGATCGCCACACTTATCTCATGTGTCATGGCTTAAGGCTAGCATTAGGGTGGCAATTGGTAGTTTTAAGGTTGATGACATCAGCAGGTCTTGTGGAAGATAGGATTTCTGAGGCCTGCATCAACTGCAAGAGCCAAAAAGTGCAGAATCATTGCAGTTGGGGATTCACAGTTGCTTGGCAGGGAGATGCACATGCACACCAAGTGGGCTGGCATGAGATTAGAACCTCTACCTACCTAGTTTTACACACTACAGATCACCATACTTATCATATGTGCCACGGCTTAAGTCTGACATTAGAATGGCAGTTGGTAGTTTTAAGGTTGATGACATCAGCAGGTCTTGTGGAAGACAGGATTTCTGAGGCCTGCATCAACTGCAAGGGCCAAAAAGTGCAGAATCATTGCAGTGGAGGATTCACAGTTGCTTGGCAAGGAGATGCACATACACACCAAGTGGGCTGGCATGAGATTAGAACTGCTACCTACCTAGTTTTACACACTACAGATCATCATACTTATCATATGTGCCATGGCTTAAGTCTGACATTAGACTGGCAGTTGGTAGATTTAAGGTAGATGACATCAGCAGGTCTTGTGGAAGACAGGATTTCAGAGGTCTGCATGAACTGCAAGGGCCAAAAAGCATGGCATCATTGCACTGTGGGAATCAATGGTCATAAACTAGGCCTGTGTTGAATAGCGTGTGTGGCCTGCAGAGTGACATTGCTTCTTACTGTCATCTGCATCTACTAGCCTAGCAATCAGACAACTGTTTTTTTATTGTAGCTATGTGGCAACAGTAGCCATTTTGGCCATATGTGGCTGTTTGTGTTTGGATGGGCAAGCCTCTGGGCAAAAACAATTTTCTCTTTCAATAAGTGAGTAGACAACATTGCACATTACACAACCTGCTCAATTGTTAGTGCATGTGTTGTGACATCCAGCAGGCACAGGGGGCTGTAAGTAAGTGCATTATCTACTGTTGAGCCATTTTGCTCCTTTGAACAATATAATATATGTGTCATAGTACAGCTTTATTCACCATTATCAGGGTATGTAGGGAAATACAGACATACATATACATAGAAACATATATATTATGTATATAACACGGACAAATATATATAAACGGAGGTGTGTGTGTGTGTGTGTGTGTGTGTGTGTGTGTGTGTGTGTGTGTGTGTGTGTGTGTGTGTGTGTGTGTGCGTGTGTGTGTATGTGTGTGTGTGATATTATGATATATATATATATATATATATATATATATATATATATATATATATATATATATATATATATATAAAACCCACGGTGGTGGTGCTGCGGTAGCGTTGTCGCCTCACAGTAAGACGCTGTCCGGTTCGATTCTTAGCTAGAGCGTCTTCTGCGTGGAGATATGCGTGAATGGGCATACCTTTGTTGAAGGTTGTGCGTCAGGGCTGGTAACTCGGCATGCAAAAATCAACTACCAATCATTAGCAGACCGGAGTTCCGCTGTGGCGACCCCTAACCGGGAAAACCCGAAAGACGCAAACATATACATTATATATATATATATATATATATATATATATATATATATATATATATTAGGGTTGCCAGGTTTCTTTGTGGCTAAAACCAGACTAAGGTCACACCCCTCTCATCACCCATAACTCCACCCATTCCCACCCCTTCTCCCATCCACGCTTCGCCCATTTTGTGACATCATCATGACATCAGCTATGGCAACACTCTCTTTCTGTTCCAGATGCCTGCTTTCAGCCGATTTACTGTGCTTTTCTGTAAAAAAGCATAGTAAATCAGCCAATTTAACAAACACTGATAGTCTGTTTCCTTTTGTGAAACAGAATACTGGAGTTTGTACAGTGTTTTTCTGACTACCAGAGAATTGATTTTATTTGTGGATAGTCCAGAAAAAAAAACAGATAGGTGGCAAGAGGCATGATTTCCAATTTCCTACCTATTGGTCAAAGTTATGCTTAAATAGGGCCTAGGGATGGACTCTGCTTCATATGGATGGGAAGCTTGTTCGAGTGCATGGCGACCCTCTGAGACACATTTGTGTCTCATCAACATGGCCTATTTATGTCACAAGCTAAATAAATCCTTGGATCTAATGGTTCTGATACTGTTAGTTTTGTGCATGTCCACTCCACAGGGCTGTTCTTTTTTATGTCTTGGATATAAAAATGTACACAAAAATGTATGCAAGCTACATAATACTGCAGTCTGCACCCTGCTATATACTAAAAATAAATTCTGACAGTCATAGTGGCACAAAACCCGGACTTCACACATGTCCGGTTTTGAATGAAATTTGTGATGAGCTTCTCAAGGTTAATACTTAAAAGTGGTTAACAGAGAGAAAAAACAAAATTCTGGAATTGTTAAGAGCAAGAGGCAGCTTTCACAATGCTCAGCCACACTGAATTAAGTACAGACACTGGGCTTTAAGAATAATGGTGCAGCTCTGCAATACAATATACAACAGCATCCATTTAAACTTACAAATACATTGGAAAACATTGTGTTTGTTTGTGTGCCTACTTGGTGCTTTATAATGTTCAGACATCACTCAGAAACTCATTAGTTGAGTACTGTGCTTAAATGAATGCCAGATCTAAACTGCTGGCCTGTCTCTTACCACTACTGACAGTATAAACTTACAAAATGAAACTCTCTCCTATTATTCAAAGGCATTCCAACAGATAAAGAAAGATTAGCGGCAAATACATTAAATGCTGGCAGAGTGTTTTGTTAAACATTAACAAATCCAAACAAGAAATGCTTGTTCTATAATAAGCAGCTTGATCACCTCGGCTACTAGAAAGCATAAGTGACTTGCTCCATCAACCCTCTCCCCAGACCCACCCCCAACACACACACACACACACACACACACACACACACACACACACACACACACACACACACACACACACACACACACACACACAAGCTTCCAAGTTTCTCGACTCACCTGTAAAACAAGCAATACGTTCCTCAATCACTATATGATAAAAAACAATTTAGATGAGCATTGGAAGCCAAAGCATCTTTTACAGCACTCCAAATAAACTTCCCCATACCTAAACACTTGCATCACAGCTCTAAATCAAACTAGTCCAGGGCAAATATCAACAAAATCAGGGGCAAATCCAGAAATAATCAGGGACAGCTGAGAATTCTTATTTGTACAATTAACTTAAAATGTTGATAAAATAAGAGCATGGGAATTAATTTACATTTACTGAAGAAAAAGGTCTATAACCATTGTCATTATTCATTAACGAAGATTTACCAGCTTTTCTCCAAAGGTCATCCACTTTAGAAGGGATTGACAGTGAGATTTTCAGACAAAAATCAGGGACAGACAGTTGAGGGGTATGACTTATATGATCAAACCCACTTGCATACCACCTTCAAAATAAAATCGTTCTCAACTAAGGAAGTGGCTAAAAATTAGGAGCCTCTAAATAAAACAAAAAATAAACTTAAATTATAAGTGTCTGGGATGTCAACCATTCTTCCCAGGTCCTGTCTCAAACTGCTAATATAACAAGGGAGTACTTACTTCACATATCAAAAGCAATTCTGTTTTACTTGTACTTCACATGCCACCAGTTAACAAGCACAAATACATCAAAATGAAGTTTATGTCTCCAAAGTCACAGACACACACCCTCACCCTCACCACTGAAAATAACCACTCAGGAAGCAAGCACAACAGTAGGGCTTGCTGTGAATTCAACTTTTAAAAGTACACCAGGTCCACAACTGGGGTTCAAAACCATTCAGTCACCATGACTTAGTCATGGAAACACACATCAGGGGAGGGGTGACACAAGAAAATCAAACTGAAGTGAAACCTGACAGATAAAGTTGTAATTCACGCAAGTAACAATACTCTGGACTCAACAAATTTATCTGAAGCAAGCCACCACCTACACGAAGATTAAAGTAAAACAGGGCAGGATAATAAAAAATTAGCACTTCCTTACCGAGCAGTAGCAGCTTGACCCCCGGACCGCTTTCTCTCCATCCTCTCGAAGGTTTTTATCAATCATCTTGGAGCTCTCAACTGCGGCTTTATCCACAGCATTTACTGTGCATGGTTCACCTTTGAACTGGCATTATGTTTCAATTTAGGGCTGTTCTTTTTTACGTCTTAAAAATGTATGCAAGCTAAATAATATTGCAGTCTGCACCCTGCTGTATACTAAAAACAAATTGCAGCAGTCACAATGGCACTAAACCTGGACTTCACACGTGTCCTGTTTTGAATTAATTTTGTAACCAGACAATTTGTTAGAAAACCGGACAGTCCAGTCAAAAACCGGACAGCTGGCAACCCTAATATATATATATATATATATATATATATATATATATATATATATATATATATATATATATATATATATATATACACATATTTTATATATATATATATATATATATATATATATATACATATAGGTTCATAGGTTCATACTAGGCTATCTGCCCTAGGGCATTTATAAGCCTAGCCAGAATGTGTTTGGCTTTCGCCACCCATTTTAAATTTATTTTCCTATGCCCTTTTTCGAGGTTAGTATACTGTGCCTCTATCTAACAGTGACACAGAAGTGATACCCGGGGTAAACCTACGATCTCCCATCCACCCATCAAGATTCCTCTTGAAGAGAGTCAATGAGGGACTCTGCCTAACCTGGACTGGGATTTTATTCCAGAGTGAAGGGAGCCTCTGGGTTATGAATCTGTCCCTCCAGCATGTCCTATTTATTTCAGTGCTGAGGTTCAAGTCTCTCGAGCGCGTAGCTCGATGGGATTTGGATTTTATGAGGTGCAGCATGTCCATTAATTCCGGGTTGGACATGGCTTTATACGTCAGGCACAGATCACCTCTGAACAGGCGGTATGCCACTGAGTAGAGCTGGAGTTTCTTTAACCAGGCAGCATATGGCATCTGTTTGAGCCCTTTGATCCTCTTGGTGAGGTACTTTTGGGGTCTTTCCAGTTGCTGCAGGTGTCTGGTAAGGTACATCCCAAAAGGGGCATTGTACTCAATTATGGGCCTGATGAGGGATGAGTAAAGAGGCACGATGACCTCCCTGATCTAGATGTGAATCCCTTCATGATTAGGTGGGCTATATAAAATGTTTTTCTAACCACTTTGGCCACGTGGTTGTCAAATGAGAGATTGCTATCAACTTGGGTCCCCAGGTCCCTAATTACTTCTTCTGTACTTAATGGATTTCCACCTATGTGGTAATTTGTGGGCACTTTGTTTTTGCCAAAGGGGATGACTATACACTTTTTGGCATTTAGCTTGAGGCCATGGCTCTGGCACCAGTTGTCTGTTTCTATGAGGCCCTTTTGGAGGATGCTTGTGTCGGCTGGAGAGTCGATTATGGTGCCCAGTTTGCAGTCATCTGCAAACTTGGTCAGCCACAGTCCTTCCGTTTTGGCCTGTACCTCCGAGAAATATATACCGAACAAGAGAGGTCCCAGGACTGAGCCTTGTGGGACACCACTTGTAACTGGTTTGGAGTCTGACATGGCTCCAGCAATTCTAACCATGTGGGTTCTGTCCTTGAGCCAGTTTGCAATCCATCTAGTGACATAGGGGTTTATATTTAAGCTGGTGAGCTTATCTATAATGCCCGAGTGGGGTATTGTATCGAAGGCTTTTGCGAGGTCCAGGTAGGCTGTGTGGACCACCTTCCCCTCGTCAATGGCCTTGGTGACTGTTTCAAAGAAATCAACCAGGTTTAAGAGGCAGTATCTGCCCTTAACAAAGCCGAACTGGGTAGGATCCAGTGTTTGTAGGTCCCCAATATCTTTATTTATGAGGTCCATGATGATCCTTTCCATAGCTTTGCAGACCAAGCTAGTCAGGCTTATGGGGCGATAGTTTCCAGGATCCGTTGAGGCACCACCTTTATGGAGAGGGACCACTGTTGCTGTACGCCACTCTTTGGGCACATATACTGTAGTAAGGCTGAGATTGAACAGTAGTTTTATGTTTGGGTTTAGCTCTTCTTTGAGTTCATGTAGGGCGAGCCGGGACACCATCTGGTCCCATTGATGCTGTGTTTTTGCTTTGGAGAGGGCGGCTCTTACCTGAGCATCTGAGATGTCAGGGGGGCAGCACTCTGCTGGGATAGATATTTGCCCTTTTGGTGGGGGGGGAGAAGTTTGCGCTGAACCTGTCAGCTAGGATGTTGGCAATGTCTGTAGGTTCGGTGTATTTTTTGTCATTTTGGACTAATTCTGAGCATATCTGGGAATTACCACCCAGGTTCCTAACATAACTAAAGAAAGCCTTGTGATTATCCTTAGTGTCCTGTGCAATTTTTCTCTCGAAGCTGGCCTTAGACAATTTTATGTGTGCCCGTAGTTTTTGCTAATACTGATCAGTGATGCCTTCCCTTTTTGGGATTTTGCTTTATCATTTAGTAGCTTCCTCCTTCTATTGTATAGTTTGTTTATGGCTGGGGTCCACCAGACAGGACGTCTGCATTTGGAGGATTGGGTCTTGGTTTTATTTGGGATCGCATGATCCATGCATTCCTGAAGGTGTTCATAGAATGCGTTTATAAAGGATTCTGCGGTCTGGGCCGTATTTTCCACAGGCCCGCGGGCTTTGAAGGATTCCACCTCAGTTTTGAGGAGTGTAAAATTTGCTTTAGAGAAGTTTTTCACTGTGATTTTCTGGGCAGGGGGTGGGGTTGGGATGTGAATATCTAATGAGATTAGTTTATGGTTTGATCTTGCCAGTGAGGGATACACTTCTGGTCTGGAGCATAGAGTCCCCATGTTGGTGATGATCAGGTCCAGTATGTTTTCCCCTCTTGTGGGAGTAGTAACAAGTTGTTCCATAGCATTTGAGTTTATAAATTCTAGGAAAACTTTGGGCTAGGGTGTTGGAACTAGAGTAATGCTCCCAGTCTATGTTTGGGTAGTTGAAGTCGCCCAATACAATGGTGTTTGGAGAGACCTTCATATTTTCCAGTGTTCTCAGGAAGGCCGAGTGGGGTTCCTGGGTTTGGGAGGGTGGTCTGTAGCAGGCTATAAACTGGAAGGCAGTTTTACCCACTGTTAGCTGCACATGGATAGTCTCTGATGCTTCGTGCTTTGCCACCAACCTGGAGGTGTGGGTATCTTTGATGAATATCGATACTCCCCCTCCTTTTGTGGTTCAGTTCAAGTTTTGGGGCAGAAAAGCATGGTATGAGGTATAACCTGGTAGTGCTGGGGTGCTCTCGGGAGCCCTGAACCAGGTTTCTGTTACTGCACAGATATCGATGTTCTCCATGCTAAGGAGAGTTTCGAGTGTGTGCATCTTGAGGTTTAGACTTCTGGCATTGAGTAGCATTACTCTTAGTTTCTTATCCCTTGTGATACCTATGGAGGTGGGTTTGTCTTTTGAGCCTTCCCTAAAAAAGGCACTATGGGGGTAGCAAGAGCCTTTGCCAATATCCGAAAGCCCAGGGGTGACAGGTGCAAGCCGTCCCTAGTGAAGCATCGTGGCTTGTCGAGCATATCATCCCAAGCTGACAGGCATTGGATCCCCTTTGAATGACACCAGTACTTAAGCCAATTGTTGAAATTGATCATCTTGTCTTCATATTGTGGCATCATTCTTGGTGAGGGTAAGATGCTACTCAAGGTCAGGGTCATACCGGCCTGGGCTACATGCTCAGAGAGCTCCTTTATGTCTCTTTTCATGTAGTCCAGGGAGGTACGTCTCAGGTCATTCACACCAGCATGGACAATGACTGAGTCATATTTGTACTTGCCTTGGAGTGACCTGAATGCTTGTGTTATGTGGCGGATCCTAGCACCCGACAGGCTGCTCACCGTGACCCTCTCCTTGTTCAGCCTGGTGAGTGGGACGTCAGTGTGCCTGACGATAGAGTCACCTATTACAAGTGTATCAGGTGTGTTGTTTAGTCTTAAGGGCTGTGACTGTTTGGCACACTGGCTTTGTGAGATATGTGTTGCACGTGTTTTGTTTTGGGGTAGCGGCTGCTTGGGTGTCTGCTTTGGAGGTCTCTGCTGCTTGGCAGATCTTTATTTAGAGCCTCGAGTATGTTTTTGTGTGATTATGTGTTTGGTTTGCTGTCGTGGTAGGTCTATGTGAGACTGGAATTGTAGTGAGTGTGGTTTCCTTCTCCTCCTGACTGGTTATGCCAGTACTGAGTTGAGAGAGCTTAGCCTCCAGTTTGGTTATATGGTTGCATCTCTCACATGTGTTGGAATTTGTTGGGAGGAGGAGAGGGTTGTCTGTGTACATGAGGCAGTTGTAACATTGCCTCAAGATTCCCAGATTCACCAGCTGGACCGGAGAGGAGATTGACAACTGACCTTTGGACATGCTAGAATAATATTGGGAATTCCTTAATAATTGAAAACCAGGGCCAGTGGGGAGTGAGGGTGTAGTGCTTTTAATTTTTAGTGCTGACTTATATAATTGCTTTAGTGAGCAAGTGCCAGGTAACTTAAGTGCAATGTGTTACAGGTAACTTAAATGCAATAACGACAAACAGTAACTTCTTTCAAGTGAAACAAGGAAATAAGTACAGTAAGCAATGCAGATATCACTAGTGATCCACAGAAGCTGAGAAGCCGTATTAGGTGGAATTAGCGTTCCAGGAAATAACAAGCAAACAAACAACAAGCATATAAACAAAGCTATATTCAGCAGGCCTGGATCTAGTCTATGCTACAGCAAACAAGGTGTACCAATTTCAGTAAGATACAGTTCAAATATTCAGGCACTATAAACCTTTAACCAGAAATTCCCAGCTCAGAAGGGCAGAGTCCAGCCTCTTCTCCCACAAGAGTGCAGACCACAAACCTTCTTAATGTAAAATAACTGGCCTGAAGCCCAAGTGCTTAAACCAGAACTAATACACTTTAAGAATAACAGACACTGGGCTCTCAATCAGCAGTTCCCAACTTAGAAGGATGAAAGCTACCTGTCCTGCCACCACAGTGCATGCCACAAACCTTCCTAATGTAAAACAACTGGTCTGAAGCCCAAGTGCTTAATCCAAAAGACTTAGAATGACAGCTAAACTTTAATCAAGTTACTACCAAGCAGTAATAAATACAATTGAATACTTTAGAGAATGCCTGGATTAGTGCTCAAGTTACACAAACAAAGCTAGATCCAGCAGGCCCGAATCCAGTCTATGCCACAGCAAACGAGGCGCACCAACTTCAGTAAGAAGCAGTTCAGATATGCATGCAGTATAAGCCTTCAATCAGAAATTCCCAGCTCAGAAGGGCAGAGTCCAGCCTCTCCTCCCACAAGAATGCAGACCACGAACCCTCTTAATGTAAAATAACTGGCCTGAAAGCCCAAGTGCTTAAACCAGAATTAATACACTTTTAGAATAACAGACACTGAGCCCTCAATCAGCAGTTCCCAACCTAGAAGGATGTAAGCTACCTGTTCTGCCACTACAATGCAGACCACAAACCCTCTCAGTGCAAAACAACTGGTCTGAAGCCCAAGTGTTTAAACCAGAAGGCTTAGAATGAGTTACACCAAGCAGTAATAAATACAATTGAGTACTTTTAAGATGATGCAAAAGTAAAAAAAGTAGGTAGAAACACAAGTACAGTAAAAGCAGATGAAATTTTTTTTTTTTTTTTTTTGAACAAGTGCTGAGATCAAAGAAACAGATTTGAGTGCTGAAACTAGAAAACTGGCTAGTTATAGGGAAAAAACTAAGCTAGAAGGCTTCCCTCCAACACAGAAGGGCTTGGGGGCTCAGAAGCCTACAAATAGTCTATACCACTTAACAGGAAAGGCAGGAAACAAGCTTAAATTTTTTTTTTTTTTTTTTTTTCTTTCTGTTTCCCAGATGCTCTCTTTGTACACAGTAGGAGTGCCTGAAATCAGAATATGATCTCACTGCACTCAGTTGAGTGAGCAAATGAGATGGGCCCAGAAGGAGTATCCAAACACAAATTTACAAGAGGGGCGGGCAGCTGCAAGGCCACTAAGATTAACACCAAAACAAAAACAGGGAGGGTGGGTGGGACTAACTGAAGAGCAGAGTGAAAACTTCCAGTTCAGCTAATATTCCTTCCACACAGTTAAAATCAATTTAAATACTGTATTTTTTTGAAAAAAAAAAGCAGATAAAGGTACTTAAATTCTCTTATACGTCCAGTATATATAAATATATATATATATATATATATATGAAGATAGATATAGATATATGGGGAGAGGCAGTGATGTATGTTTATATATGTGTGTGTGTGTGTGTGTGTGTGTGTGTGTGTGTGTGTGTGTGTGTGTGTGTGTGTGTGTGTGTGTGTGTGTATATATATATATATGTATGGATCTACTGCACAATGCCGAAATTTCAGAAAGCCAACAACCATATTGCTGACACCATATGACCGACATCCGAAATCTCGACATTGTAAGTAGACCATGTAAAAGAAAAAGAAAATTTCCTTTCAACTGCTAGCAGGGGGGCTGCGCCCCCCACACCCCCCTGTAACTTTAATATACCAACTCCGAGATCGCACTACAGCGCAGGAATGGAAATCTTTCCATTCCCCACTATAGTGAGATGCCGGTTCCGCATTGTCTGCATTCCGAATGTCGATCATATGGTGTTGACCATATGGTTGTCGGCATTCTGGAGTGTCGGCAATGTCAGATAGACCCATATATATATATATATATATATATATATATATATATATATATATATATATATGTTGAGAGAGATAGTGACAGACAGATATATATACATATATGTATGTGTCTATAGACATATCTATATATTCAAAGTCATTGTGCAAGGAGCAACAGAACTGTGCTCTGCTTAACTAAGTGTATGAGCATGCCCAGTAGGATTTTCGCTAGTTATAAACTGACTCCAGCCCACACTTGCCTGTACTCCAGTCTAGTATTTTGTGTGTTACACACAATGACATCTGTCCCTGTTTCTGCACTACTACACTTCGCCCAAATTGGCTAAGATTTTCTACAGTTGCCTGAAGTAATTAATATGTGACAGAGGTTAATAATATTACAGCGCACACAGACTGACAGTCTGCAAAACACAACTTATTAACACCTCACATCCAAAAGAAGTGGACGCTTGTAGATTAGAACCATGAACACCATCACACAAGCTAATTGTCCTAGTCCTTTGAGCCACACAAGTTGCTTGACAAGCACTGGCCATTCATCATATAATCACATGCCAAATATGTATATTGTTATTCCTGCGTTACCTAAAACATACAATGTAAGATCAGTTTCTATGTTACTGTCCAGAGACTGACTGAAATACTCATATACCATTGATGAATTGCTGTTACTGCAGTTACAAGGGAACACTGCTGTGCTGAGGGTGGCGGAACAACACCACATGTTCTGCTGGGATACACAATAATCTGACTATAATTCAATCCCACTGGCTAACATCTCCTTTGACTGATATACCAGTAATCTGCTGCAGTAGGACTGCAGGAATATTCCATGCATGAGGCCTAGTGAATATTAACGGAAACTTGATAGTGGGATGGGTATCTGTATTCCCATGTGGATGTCATTTCTGTCCAACTAGCCCATTATATTTACTTGCATAATGTACCAGGTCCATGCATACAATGACATATCATAATAATCCTTATGAGTACTGTGTAGGTTACAGATTTATCTTGCAAATGCAGCAGTTGACACACCTGTAGTTCAGGGCTGACTCTGTCTGATGTAAGCAGTACACAGCCAATACATGGATAGGTCCAGGATGTGTAAGTTGCCTGGTATCAATTTTAATTTACGTATGTGAGTAGGAGTAAGATGTCAGTCCCTAGGTCCATAGGTTGTCAGTGACTGTGCTATGTGTTGTCTCTTAATCAAAGCCAGGGTGTACTGGGAATACCTATGTCTGTCTTCAGGGGCATCAGCAGGGGGTTCCTCCTCTAAGTCCTCCTCTCACTGTGGCTGTGGTGATCGAGGCACTACTGGGGGGTTGTGTATCCCTTCCCTTTGCTGATCCTGCTGCAGCTGTTTCCACAGGATCAGATTGTGTAGTATAGCACATACTGTGAATATATGTGCACATGTGACTGGAGAATACTGCAGGGTCCACCAGATATATATTGAGGCACCAGAACTATGACTTCAGAAGACAAACACACATTCTATGCTGTTCCTAGTTTGTGCGTGTGCCTCATTATGGCATTCTTCTATGTGAATGTGTGTATTTCTGATGGATGTCATCATCCACAGTTCCAGGGCATTGCCAGCACCCCCAGTAAATGGCTCTGGGGGATGTCCCCCCTAGCAAACATCTGGTACAGCTGTGATGTGTGCCAGATATGGAAGTCATGATAACTGGCAGGGTTTCCAGCACACACATTCAGGATAATCCCCTGGGCATTGCACACAGCCTGACAGTTGATGCAGTGGCCTTGCAGTTAATATAGATTCTACCCTGCTACCAGGTGGTGCCTTAATGTGTACATGTGTGCAATCAATGGCACCCAGTACTTCAAGGTAATGTGCTACATGGTGGAAGTGTTGCATACTGCTGGCCCTCACCTCAGGGAAGAGGTGAAAAAAAATGCGCCCACTGGCATGTGGAAGCATAGCATCCAGAAATTGATGGAGTATCCAGGATGCAGATGCCTGTGACACCCCATCATGGCCCCAGTTGGTCTTTGAAAAGTACATGTAGCTAGTATCCTAAGGGTTACACATATCTTTATTTCCACTGAGATGGGTTCCCCACTGTTAGCCCTGGCTCTGAGTTGAGGGCGGCAGAGCTCGGTGAGTTCTTGTAATATGTCCTTGTCCACCCTGTAGCACTCTACAATCTCAAAGCTCATGTAGCTCCTGGAAGGTTACCCTGGGCCTGGACACTTTTCTCCTTCTTGGCCTAGACTTATTGTCAGCAGCACCAGTAGCATTGACTTCAGCATCTAGCACATACAGATGTAGAATAGCTGCAGCAACCCCTAGCATTATCTCAGTTAAAATTCCCAAGACTCTGCTCCAATGGTCCAGAGTATTGGGGGAAAATCAGAATGTAGGGTGTATGCATACTTTATACAGGTCTGCTCTAGGTCTACCATGTGTGACTAGCTAATTATGATGTAGTTCACCTGTCTAGACTGTAATTAACATGATTTAAAGATTCTACTTTACTGAGTGATAGGGTGCTTTGTGCCATGCTTCACAGCATAGCTTAGACAATATAATAAATATAAAATGCTATATGGGTTGTATGCTTGCACGTACATGTCGAGCAATGCGCTGCACCATTCAGCATAGCTTAGACAATAATCAATCTGATAAATTGAATATATCCAGTTTTAATTAATTGCTGCCTATGTCACCACTGTGACCTGGATGGTCTGTCTGTGCGAACACGATTAGCTATGTGGTGTGCCATGCAAACATATGCACTGGGAACTAAAAAAATCCTAAAAGTAACAGAACACACTCCCCTGATGTCATCCACATCCAGTGGGAATATCAACATTGTGTGGGAGCCTATTGTTGTAGGGATCTGACACAAAGTCCTGCAATACATTTGTGAAAAATACATTTATAAATTTTTTTCCCCTTTTAAGCATGTTTGCGTACTGCGGTGCATAGCTCAAACATGCCATTATTATTAAAAAAGCATATGTTAATTTAACTTATTCCCTTCCTCTTTCTGACATCCACATTGTTATTTTTGAAACTATCTGCATGTGATATAACATTTTCACAGGAGGAATTTCCATATTTGTGCAGTTTTACATCCCCTTCTGTCTGTGTAGACTCCTGTAAGAGGAAAAATTCCCCATACACTATGGACACCGACACAGAGTCTACACAGATGCCTTTTTGCTTGTTGGATGATTCAACCTGCCTCATTTGCATAAAATTCACCAATTTATGCATGCGGTCATTTGCATTCCACAGAATATTCCCTGTTTGCACATGCATGTGTGCCACTAAGAGGTGCTTACTGAATGTAAAAATGTTCATGCCATGATGCTTACATGAAAAAAAGATCATGTAGAATTTGTTGAATTCCCCTGATTGTCTATAAATTTATTTCTAATATGAATCTGCATTATTCTATAAATTAGTGTACCACAGTTATTCTGGAGTACTGCAGATGTCTGCTATTCTATTAGCAATATTCCTTTGGTTGTAATGGACACTTACATACATTCCATTCTGTGATTTAAAAAATCTGGAGATGAATGCCGTAGAGCAAATAAAAGACATTTGGGCTACAAGGGAGTAGTCTATGTGTTATTTTCCTGACACCATAATTTTATCATTAGTCGCATCCATAGGTAATGAGTTACTTTAGCATTTCCCAGTACCAGCATGATAAAAACTTATAGAAACCTATCAGAAACAATCTGTTATGTGTACAGCATATCGCTATTAAAATTGTATACTGGATGGATATATCCTCTAGTGAGATGCAATTGCTTGTTATAAACTTTAAATAATCCTCCAGGTAACTACTTTTTATTGGTGAGAAATGACTAATGCCTTCATATTGTCCTATGATGTTCCTCGTTGCAAATCTCTACTAATAAACATTTTATAATGCAATCATAATTTTTGCAAGAGTTATTGAGGTTGCTTAGATATAATTGCAATACAATGGGATCTTCTTTCAGGGACTTGTAATTTTTTACTCACAATAGGCATAATAACCAACTGACAAATAGTCCTTAACAATAAAACTTACAAATGATTTTTCCCTAAACAGTGTAACTAACATGACGGTGGGTAGGGCTTGTAATTGTAATTTGGAAAACAAAATTAGAGGCAGAAAATTCATTTGAACCACATCAACAGAACCAAGAAGGAAAGAAAAATAATTAAAAATCAAAAAAATCAGTTTTGATTTTTCAAAGATAAATTCTTTAACTCAAATGATGAAGTATACTTAGTTATGGGTCAGGATTGGACTATGATGTATAGTAAATTTGAAACAGGAAAAACCTGAGAACTTTGTAAGAAGTCTGAAGAGAAATTAATCAAATTGTGCTGCTGGGATACATAGTAAGATTTGTTTATCAAACTTACAGAATAGGCTGTAATACTAGTCAGGCTTTAGGTGGATTTTTAAAGACAAGAATCCTACAGCAGCGATAAGCAGGTAGGATTATAATTCTGAGATATAAGAATGATGACCCGACAAATCCCAACAATTTGTATGGAAAAAATAACATTGGTTGACAGTTCCTTGAAGATCTTATCAATTGTCTTGGCAGAGCTAAAGTACAATGTAAGCAGAAAACTCTTGTGTTGTGTTTCGTTCACATTTGCAGTTACTATCAAGAAGTATATTCAACTGAAAAACAAGTTACTTTCTTTTATTTGTGAAATTAGAATTCACTTTTCAGAGTGTGAACAGATCAAAATGAAACAAACAAACATGAAGTTAGGGAAGCTATATATATATTTTTTTAATTTACATAGATAATTAATTTGGAAAGTTAAATGACAATGAAAATGAGCTACCAAACCTAATGCATTTAAGTGTCTAGCGATAAGTTATGAGGACGATATTGTTTTAAGTGGGATGTATCTTAAGAGGATATGCCATTGGGTAATGTTCTGGAGCCTTCTGATGGAGACTGACATGAAAGTCCAGTTGAATGTGCACAGCAATGGAAGAGCAGGAAACAGTGGCCACGCTGACAAAGATAATGTTACACTGTGATATGTCAGAGGGTCCCCATATGGTGTAACAAGAGATGAAGCAGGATGTATCTGAAGAGGATACATTACTAGACAATGTTCTGGAATCTTTTGTGGAAGATGTGAAGGAAACAGGGAGCAAATACAATGCCCGTAGTCCAGAAGAAAATAATCTAAGGGAAGACCTGCTTGATTAAATTGAAATGGAGAGATATATTAAGATAGATGAAAAAAATAGATTACAAAAATAAATAAGACCCAAAATTATAGAAGACAGGAAATGCAGAAGAACAAAGCAATCAGGATCATTAATAAAAATCCATGTGATATAACAGAAATAAACAGGACATACTACTGTGCAGCTAAACTAATATGGATAAATATTACCAGTAAAATGTAAAGTAACAAAGGAAATGAAGGGAACAAGTAGAATGCCACCCATGGAAACAATGAATAGAGAAAACTATAATGCACCTAAAACAAGAAGTATCACAGTTAGAAGAATGCAGAAAATGGAACAGCTAATCAAAATCCTTAGAAAGAAAGATGTGATAAAAGCAACATGCAGTATCAAAACAGACTAAGATTTATCATGCACTATTTCCAATAATAAAATTATCAGCACAAGCAGAACAACTTAGAATATAAGCAGATAAATGTAAAAGAAAAGTACAAAGTAAACAATTTGTTGATGACTCAAAAATGTTTTTATAGAGAATATGGAAACAAAGCAAATGGAATAGTAACACTGCCAAAAAAAAAATGGTACATTTGGGGGAAGCATTGATCCTGCTGAACTTAACAAAGATGCTGAATGGATAAAAAATGTTAAAATAAACAGTAAGGAGTTGTAATGTAGATTATATGAAATGAGAAGAAGTAACAGCTACAGAAATTAAAACAAAATTAAGAAGAGTTCATCACTCAGAAACCAAACTTCTGACTAAATGCATTAACATATTTACACAAAGATTTAGCTTGAAGTAATAATTATCTGTATGCAGATCATAAACAGACAACAACCTGGTTAACAAATGTAAAAATGATATTTCTCCTTAAAAGTGAACCTGCAAGCCATCCTAAGAAGTATAGACCACTAACTTGTCTTCCAACAATATGTAAATGACATGCTGGAATTAATGTGGAAAGAGTTTATACCTATCTAGAAAACAAAAAAAAAAACACAATGGCAATAGAACAAAAACATAATAAAATAAATTCATGTGGATCCATACCCCTCAGCTGTGCTGGCATAGTAATCTTAATGTGATTTCAACAATTGTCTGTAAAACCATACACTGCCAGTTCCAGCAGCATTCTCATCGCCTACACTAGGTACTTTGGCTCATTTCATAAACTGCATTTCTGAAGGTGAGAATGGTTTGCTGTGAGGCCACATGGTAGACACAGCAGCAGTGTGGGAAGTGAATGCATATGGAAAGTGTGTGGAAATAGCCTAGAAGTGCAGAGAAAAGCTGGAAAGTATTGCCACCTTGCTTGAACGTACAGCTGCCAAACCCTTCAACTTGAAGAGAATAATGTATTTCTGAGGCTGTGAAAAAATATCATTACTACTTTCCATCTGATCATTTACGTAATGTTTATTTCATTTCCTCAGCACAAGTAATATCTTATTTGGATTTTGGCTCAGAGGGTTCCTTCTATTATTGCTTCAGATATTTAAACAGTGATTATGATGATGATGTGGGGGGGGGGGTGTTGAGTGGTGCAGGCATAGAGACTGAGTGATACTCAATGTTCTCTGCTTCCATCCTGAGGTTTTAGGTCATTTTACATTGTGCTGCTAATGTCTTCATGCTTCTAAATTTCTTCTGCATTGTCCTTGGTAGACATTGAATATTAAGTCTAATGGGTAGTAAACATTTTGGTCCTTAAAGGAGCATTCATTTATTATAGAGTGTTACATTCCTGGGCTTTATGATACAGAGGTGATAGATATAAAATATAAGATATGAGTCCTTCCTTGTTCATATATTATAGAGACACACTGGATCTTGAATTATATCAGGCATACACTATTACTTTTTTGCAAAGTGTTGGATTACATGTTCTGAATGAGCATTACCTAATTTGGTAGCTTGATATCAGATTACTTTGTTTACATCGTTTGGTCATTGTGCTCCACAGATAGTTTTACTTAACTAAACCAAAAATCTTGTTAGTTTTTTTAAATAAAATTGTCTGTGATTTTTTACATTGGTTTTTGGCTGTTATTTGCATATATTGTTTGGAATTTAACTGGTGTGGCTTTTCTACTAGTGATCTATATAACTGTTTTCTTTTATACATTGTCAAATTGTTGAATAGATTATATTGCAGAGTCTGTACAGACTCATAAATGTTGTACATTTTTATCTGAATGACTATAACACATCTGCACTTGAAGACAGATCAATATAAAAATGTGTATGTAATAATATAAACATATACCAGTTAATGAAAGGTGGTGTAATGCTGAACCATAGATAACCTTGATAAGCTGAGATGAGATATCTGAGAGTAATATGTGAGAGTTAGATGGCAGCACAAATGTGTTGTTTCACATAACTGTGACGTGTTTATCTTACTGCATTTTCTATGCAATACTCCTAATTAAATGAGTTTTTTTTCTTTGCAAAAGAAACCAAGTTAAATCCCTGACAATTACAGTCAATCAATAAAGACAGATACTAGAGTTTCATTTTCATTGTTCAGAAAGTGCATGTTGATGAAAAACTCTTGCTCTATTAACTTTTTAATAAGGATGACTATATGTAAAAATTGTCTCCGATTGTGAGTCTTTGCCCTTTCATTATTGTTTGCTTTGTCCAGAATTCTTGAGTAAAAACATTGAGTCATATAATGTGTGTGTGTGGGCAGGGCATAGAAGGTAATTTTTGACCCATATTTTGGTCTGTTTTCATGTAAGATTTGTGGAGATCTGGCAAATTAGTGAAGATTGCAGTTACTAAATAATTATAAACATTTGATTTTCAGACTTACTATCTCCAAGAAAAAGCATGCTAATGCAATGCAAGCTCCTGTTATTCTAGTAACTTTCAAATATTAGAAAGGTAATATTTGTCCATGATTTGGGGCATTTGTCCTTCATTAATATTTAGATTCCTCTCTGACTCTTGATTTAAGATGCTGAGAGATATTTGGCTGCAGTGGGTCAAACAGTAAATTCTGACGGTAACAACTTGAGACGATAAATTCCTTTGAGGCAGTTATTAATACATGTATCCAGTCACATGATCACAGTTAGACATTTGTAGTTTAAAATCAGTCATGCAAGTAGCTGTAATGGTTGTTTGCCTGTGTATGTGTGTGTGTGTGTGTGTGTGTGTGTGTGTGTGTGTGTGTGTGTGTGTGTGTGTGTGTGTGTGTGTGTGTGTGTGTGTGTGTGTGTGTGTATGTGTGTGTGTAGGGAGTGTAGATCCTCTCAACTGTCCCTGATTTTCCAGAATATATTTGTTTTTTGCCTCAAACTTTGGCTGGTTCCTCATAAAGGCTTTGTATTCTTCTGAAAAATTAATAAGGATTGTAGTCACTAAATAATGATGACAGACATTTGAATTTCAAACTTAATAGGCTTTTAAACAGCATCTAATGCAAGGCCTGTTTCTTATTCTAGCAAGTTTCTAAGTATATAAAGGCAATAGCTGTCCCTGATCTCGGCCCTTTGTCCAACACTATTTTTTATCATTTTCTTTAATTCTTGAACTAAGTAGTTGAGATGTATGCAGGAAGTAGAGGGCTTGCATTGGGTTGCACACTGTATTCTTAGTTATTTATTTTTTATTTATTTATTTGCCATTTGTTAACCGGGTTGGTCTGGCTGGGCAGGTGCCCTTTTTCAGCAGAGACCCAAGGACAAAAGCTCCACAGTATACATTTTACAATTAATTACATATGTCAGATGTCCACAGTACACATTAAACAATCGGTTACTAACTTTATTTACAAATGTGATTTACAAAAGTTTACAAATTTGATAAGAGTATGCAAAAAGGAAGAAGAGTGTAGATGTTGAGCAAAAGATGTAAAGAGAGAAATCTTGGTTGTGTTAGCCTTTCTTGAGAAGGTATATTTACTGATTAATATAAAAACATAAGTTATTGCCTATAGTTGAATATGTCTGTTAGATGGGGAAATGAAAGAAGAGGGAGGAAGGAGAGGAAGAAAGGCCAGTCATTCTAGTAGCATAGAGTCAAGACCAGAAAGAAGAAATGAAGGGAAAGAGGAGGGTGGAGGTTATTAAGACACAGAGAAAGGAGGTGGAAAGGTTTATAGTTAGGTGAGTGAGGTATAGGGGATGGAAACAGGGGTACTATAGGTATGGATGGCATGGGAGGGTAGCAAGGTAGGGAACATTCAAGTGGGGTGGTAACAGGGACAGTACCAGGAGCTACTTAAGTAGTTCTTCAGGCTAATCTTGAAGTTGAGAGTGTTTTGGAGATCTCTGATTTGGTGAGAGAGCTTGTTCCAGGATGGGGCGACTGCATAACTGTAAAGACTTTTACCTATGGTTTTATTAGGTTTTGATTCTTGGAGTAGATGTTGGTCTGAGCTACGAAGTTCACAGTTAGTGATGTAGGGAGAGACAATAGATGATAGAGAGGGGCAAGCTGAGGGTCGTAGCAGGATGGAATGTAACATGTTAAGTTGAGGGAGGAAGAGTTGGTTTTGTAGCTCTAGCCAGTTTAGTTTTTTCAGTGCAAGGCAGTAGTGAGAGCAGTAGGGGAGGTTTGTGGCAAACCTGGTGATTTTATTGTAAGTTAAAGTTTATTTAAGAGGGTTTTGTTGAGATTAGTGAACATAGGGGCAGCATAAAGTAATGAAGGAAGGAGGTAGGCTTGGGCTAGGGATACTTTGGAGTCCTGTGTAAGGATTTTTTTTTTATTTCTATATAGTAGTCTAAGTTTCTGGTGGGTCTTTTTGATACAGGTGTGGATGTGGGTATCAAATTTAAGTTTGTCATCTATGAGTACTCCTAGTAATTTGGTACTAGACTCAGTCATGATATTAGTATTGTTTAGAGAGGAGATTGAGAAGGAAGATTTGGTGTGTTGGAGAGACTTGGGAAGGAAGAGAAGAAGTTTAGTTTTGTTAGGATTAAGTAGAAGTTGTTTAGTAGTGAGCCATTTTTCGACAGAATGTAAAGTGTCTTGAATGAGGGCATGTAGGTGGGTTAGATTGCCTGAAGTGGAGATAATTGTGGAGTCGTCGGCATATTGTATAAGTGTAGAGTGGGGGCAGGATTGGATGAGGTCATTAGTAAAGATGTTGAATAGTAGGGGGTCAAGGATGGAGCCAGTGGGAACGGGAAGGAATGGAGAAGTGGCTGATACCCATTTGACAGTAGTAAGCTGAGAAGATAAATGCCTGTGTGGCAGTTATTTATTTATTCATTCATTTGATCTCAATCAAACATCGAAGGTGTATAATCACAGTCATACAAGCTGTAATTGATGGTGATGTGTGTGTGTGTGTGTGTGTGTGTGTGTGTGTGTGTGTGTGTGTGTGTGTGTGTGTGTGCAGTTGTGAGTTAAAATTTCTGTAGCTAATTATTATTTTTCATTTTGTTACATTCTGATACCTGAGATGTATACAGCTAATAATATCTGTTTTAATTCCTGGTTACAGGGGCTGTCTGTGAATGAGAGTGATTGACACAGTTGTCATTTTCTCAATTTAAATTGAAAAAAAAAAGTTGCTAATAAAAGCAGTAGGCTGCACCTCAGATCATCTATGATTAGACACCAGACCCTTCAGCTTAATTCAGTCACTTCTTCCAAGAGTATTACAATACAGTCTTAGTCTATTAGTCTGTATTTAATAGCATGATGAAGAACTAACAAGTAATATAAAGTTTAAAAAAACAAGAAAGAAGAATTCTGGCTTTATGGTGTAGGGCCAGAATGAGGGGAGAAAAAGCAGAGAGGCACCAAGGAGGTGCACAGAGACTTGTGTGCAACATGGGCTCCCACAGAGAGCTTTGTCTATTTCCTGTCACTTAAAGCTAGTATTTTTGATTGTTGTTAGATATATGAGGTGTGTATATTCAGTAAAGTGGCTATAATGAGTGGGTACATACTGAGGCAGTCTATAGACAAAAGTGAATTACCCCATGTGTCTGTAACCTGCTGTAATGGAGCCCCACCTGAGTTGCATCCTGAAATCCCCCCCTTGCTTTGAAGTCACCAGCCGACACTGTAGATACAAAAACAAATTGACAACATCCAACATTCACAGGTATTGAAATGCTTAAAGATGCATAAGATATATCTTACATTGATCAATTACATTTTAGTGCCTATGAAACAGTGGCAAATGAGTTTGCAGCTAGGTGAAATTATTATTTCAGGGATAAAAATTCAAAGGAAAACATTCCAGGGTGATTCTTTTTCACTACTGCTGTGTTGTCTTGCTTTTAACTCATTCCATGGTTTACAGATTAGGCTATAGTTATAATTTTGGTTGAACTCCCAGAAGCCAGCCTTTACTTTATGTAGATGATTTAAAATTGTATAGTTCATCAGATGAGGATCTGAATGCACAACTACAAATGGTGAAATTGTTCTCATATGATATAAGAATGCATCTATATCATAACATTGACAGCTTAGGTTGGCGAATACAAAATCATCTACTCCTAAGCGTTGAAAGCTAAAAACAGTGAACGGCCAAATCATTGAATTCTTTCCTAGGGAAATAATTCACTTGGATGTCCACAAACAAAATAAGCAAACACACCCAGACATAGTGGGGGGGGCTTCACCCCCATACCCCCCCTAACTACCAACTCCGAGACCGCTCCACATTGGGGAAAAGGCAAATCCCCGAGAATGGCCATGCGAATTCTTTCCCGAGGAAAGAATTTGATGATGTGTCCGTTCACTATTTTTAGCGTTCGAAGCTTACGTGTCGATGAATACGCATTCGATAATGTAAGCTGTTGACAAATCAATTGGAAACCATAAGAACAATATCTGGTCTTGATAAATTTGCAGAAGCAACATTTATAAAAGGAAAGCTTCAGAACCAAGAACATATTAACCTGGTGCAAGAATGTGTTATAAACTTAGCAGGAGGGAGTGTACACATCTTTGGGAAGAGTTGAAGGGTCAGCATTAAAACATGAACAAGTGAGACCAGAGATCAGTAAAGAATACTTCAGAACAATAAAGCTAATACTGAAAACTGTTTTGACATCAATGAATAAGTAAAGTCCAAATGATACATCAATGTGCTCTTCCTGTTCTAACTTAAAGCTTTTGGTGTGATTGGTTGGCTCCAAAAATCACTGAATCAGTTAAAAAAGAAAACTAGAAAAATGCTTCAAGCTTATCAAATGATATATAAAAAACAGTTTATACATCCTCATCCTATAATCCGAAGATTATACATCCCTTGTCCTGAAGGAGGAAAAGGGCTTTCTCATATATTGATGTGAAATCATGGGACAACACACATTATTTGCTAATCTCATCAGATCCAAATGTAGGGAAATTTCTAATGCATGAAGAAAGGTCTAATATAACATCTATACTTAGCTTAGAAGAAGCATTTGGAACAAAATGGAAATGGAAATCATACCAGAAAAGACAAAAATCTGACAGCAAATAAAAGTGCCAAAAATGAAATAAAGAATACAATGACAAGGACCGTAAGTAAAAGAAAGAAAAGTGGCAAGTCCACAAATATAGTAAGAAAGAAAACTGGAAAGCCCACAAATACAGTGGCAAGTATAGGGTGGGCAAGATATATAGTGGCAAGTATAGGGTGGGCAAGATGGCTAGCAATTAACAGCACGCAGATTTTTCTCTGCTTCTCCTATACATTTTTGACAGGATTTAATTGTTAATTTCACCAAGAAAAACTTCTAAAAAGATGAAATAAAGACCAGGAAACTAATTGGGACTGTCTAGTGAAAAATATCCATTATTTTTTAAAAGTTTCCTGTCAAAACTTCAGCTTGAAAATATCAGATGAAAATGAGTCACTCTAAGACAACACTTCAAGAAGTCACTGTGAAGAAGCCGCTACCTATAATTTTCATCAGTGGTATTCAGGACTTATTAAAATTGGAAAGACTAGATTCTAAGATAGACACAATCAAAGGAGACTGCAAAAAGCAGATAGAATTAATAAATTAAGTAGTTAAACAGCAAAAACTTCAGATATCTGCCATGGAAGACTCACTGACTGATTTAGATGGCAGACTGACAGAAGGAGAAAGCGACATTGAATTCATTTTAAAACAAAACAAGTTTCTGGAGTAGATAGATGATCTTGAAAACAGGGTTAGAATGAACAATATCAGGATATATGGAGTTCCTGAAAATCAAGGGGAGAAAATATGGTAAGCTTGTTAACTCCTTGGATTTCAAAAACTTTAAACCTCCCTGAAGCCCTATTATATGGTATAGAGAGGACACACTAATCCCTATCAACAACAAATTCAAACAAGAAAACTTTAAATCCAAGATCCATAATAGTAAAGTTAATTTCCAGTCATAACAAAGACTTAGTTCTAAAAACTGCCCGGTCTGCATCACCCATCAAAATAGGTAATAACCTTATCATGTTTGACAATTACTTTTCTTCTTTACTTGTCTCAAAAAGGAAAGTATGCATTCCCTTGTTGAAAAGTCTAAAAAAAAATCTGGAATAAAAACACATTCAGTTTAACCAGCAAAATTAAGAATTTTTTTTGCCAGATTGAAGAAAAAGAATTGAAACCCTGGAAGATGCTGTTTCTTTTGTACAGAAAAACAACTTGCTTAATCCACTAAAGAAATGGAGTGGACTTCATCTCTGAAAAGACATTCCACAAGAAATGAATAGAAGTAAAAGAAAAAATAAATTCAGGGACAAATGAATATACTATATGTTGTACAATGCATGGTTTTATAATAACTTGTTTTTGAAGCATTTCTGAACAGATTTCATCAAAAGGTAACATGTTTCATCTTTTCATTTTTTTCATATTAAAATATAGTTTCAGTGAGCAATAACTTCCTGCTTATTGAAATACATCTTATTCTTCATCAGATGAGGTAAAAGTATATGTAATAGTTATATTAATAGTAATCTGAAGTATATAATTTGAGTTTGAACAACTTATTAAAGTTCAGTTTATTTAAATATCAGTAAGACATATAAATAATGATGGTTAGTCTGGGTTTGATACAGAGTGAAAGTTTTATTTAAAACAAAGTACTAAAATAAAGAGTCTTTCAGCTAGTAATGCTGCTAGTATTTTGCTGTCTACGTTGATTAGGGATATTGGTTTAAGTTATGAGAATTAGCTTTGTTAACATTATTTTTGGGAATGAAAATTGTTTTTGAAATATTTATATATAAATCAGTTAAACCATTGTTTCTGATGAAGTTAAACACCTTTAGAAGTATGGATGAAAGTCTCTGGTTAATTTTCTTGTAAAGGTCTGTTGTATAGCCATCTGGACCCGGTGCTTTGCCTATTTTTAAGTTCTTAATTACCTCAGCTATTTCCTGTTGTTCAAAGGGGGCTATCAGGAGAGGTACTTGGTTGTTGTTAATCATAGGAAACTTAAGATTTCCTAAGAATTCTTTAATCTCGGAAATAGGGGTCTGATGATCATTCGTGCCATAAATTTCTGTGTAAATTTGTTTAAATACCTCTATTATTGATCGGTCAGTTTTGAATATTTTGCCTTGATACTGTAGTAAGGTTATCCTTGAGGCTTCCTGTTTATTGTTTATTCTTCTCGCAAGAGTTCTAGATGGAGCTTGTGCCCATTCAGAATGTCTGGCTATGAATTTTAGTTCTTGAACAGAAGTTCTGTTGGTGTAATTCAAATAATTATTTCTGTGTTTTTACTTATCTGTTTCTTTACATCAGGGCAGTGAGTTACCCAGAATTTCCTCTTTAGTTCCTTGAGTTCAAGAATTAACCTATTTTCCATTTCTTTCCCCGCTTTCTTAAAATAAGAGGCTTTTTTAATTAAAATGCCTCTAAGTGTCACCTTACAAGCCACCCATTGGACATTGTACAGAATATTAATGGATGTTAGTCTGTTATCAAGCTCTGTTAGAATGTCTGATAGCTCTCTTATCACATCTGATTTAAAGAGTAAATTATTATTTAAGGACCAGTTGCTTCTATTATTGATGTTTGATGTATTAATTGTCCAGTTAATATTAAGCATAATAACTGAGTGGTCTGATAAGAATCTGGGCTCAGTGGAATACTTTATTTCTCCTCTCACAAGTGACTCAGAAATGAAAAAGAAATCTAGCCTGGACCAGGAGTTGTGACATTTAAATAATATGTATAATGGTTATTTTTCTCTCTAAGTTCTCACCAAAAGATATAGGATCAAGGAGATATAAGTCTGAAATGAGTTTGGTTAAGGCTAGTGATGCTTGAAGGTTGTACGAGTTTGCTTTATTAGTGCAATCTATGATAGGGTCTATGACTGCATTCCAGTCTCTCCCTAATACGTGGTAGTGGTCTGGGTATTTACAGAGCAGGTTATGAATTTCCAAGACAAAATCCTGCTGCTTTGAGCATGGGCCATATACATTGATGAATAAAGTTGGTTTTAACAAGTTGGGGTTCACTGTTGTGAAGTAACACTATCTACCATTTGTATTGGAATTAAACTCTATAATAGAATCCTGGAATGATTTTTTTAATTATAATGGCAACACCCTTGGAGTTAATACTGTCACTAGATGATAGTTTTTATCCACTTCTTATTTATATCTCTTTCCCACTCATCCTTTAGCATACGTGTTTCTTGTATGAAATAAGCATTTGTCTCAGACTTAAATATTAAGTGGAGTAACAATTTGTTTCTTCTTCTTATCTTGCAGTCCTCTCACATTCCATGAATTTAATAACCACATATTAAGACTTATGGCATAATTTAATTATTACCAATTTTTGAAACGAACATCTTATTGTGTTGATATGCCCATATTTCTTTCTCTCTGATGATTGGAAAATATGCCTTATATTAGTAGCACTGATCTCTTCCAGAACTAAACCTGTGTCTACCCACTTAAACACCTTAACTGGAAGAGGTTAATAAAAGTAGGTTACAAGATAACTGAATGGCATACTTCGATTTGACAATGTGGGAGTATAATCTATGGAATTATGTAAACTTAACCATTTGAATTCACTCACTCATCCAAATCTAATATACATTACTGTGTCTACCCCAAAATGAGTTATCCTTTATCTTACACCACATAACCACTGTACTCCTGTTTGACTCTAGTGCCAGTATGAAGCTGAAGTGTTTTTAGCAATGAATGACTATTTGGTTATTAGGTTATATTGCCTTCATCAGAGTTGTGTAGGTAAAAGTGTCTAACAATGAACATTTACTAATAATAGAAGGAAGATTTGGAATTAAGAGCATGTATTAGTCTGTGAACATAATCACCACTATCATTTAAGTTTAAATTGCTATAGTTCACATAACTAAAGCTAATCTTCCTTAGGTTATACAGCTAATAACAAGTCTATGTTAAAGATATTACAAAACAGGTTAGTTAACAGTTACTGCAATCTTAGGAGTTCACAGATATTTTAGGTTATCTAATACTGTTAGAACTAAAATATGACTGTTTCCATATGGATGAGATTTAGACAAGCATATAAATATTGATATCCCTGTTCACTATACATTCTAGCAATCCAATTCCCCATGCTAATAACCTTTGTGACATAGATTTGTATTCTTTCTGTAGGTCCAGAATCATTTATATTGGTTTGCAATCGTGGAGGCAAACTAAATCTCACCATCTGAATTCACCTAGTTTCATAGTGAACAGGAAACAAGTGACATCAGAATAAAACATTTCTTAGGGGTCAGAGGCAAGAATAATTCTAGCCTTATATATCCATACTTTAATGAAGAGTTATCTATGCCATATATTTCTAGACAACAAACTTCATAAATAAACCTATATATATATGAAAGGTGTATGGTCCAGACTTAAGAGCCGCTAGTCTGTTGCTCAAGTTCAAATGAATAATTTATTGATGTCTTGTACCTGTGGCCTCTTATTTCACTTGCTTGATGCCATCTTACTCTAAAGATCTCACCAAGAAAAAGGTCAGAAGTTATTAACTAGCTCAACAGTATGTCCAAGTATTCTGCAAGAGGTCAACTGCTGCATAATGTCTTCTTTGACTCCTGTTTCACTATAGTGTCATCGTGATGTCAGGGTAAGCTTTGACAAATAGAAAGTTGTTACATGAAGTGTCGCCTACTGGTCAACATACACCTCACTATTCATTCCCTCACTATTATATTCAGTTAGCATGTGTACTTCTGGTTTCTCAGGGATACATTTTAATCAGAATTATAGCAATATCATTACACAAGGTAATAAGGAAAGAAATCAGAGATGTTACCTATTACGTTGAAGGACTGATCCCTCATAAGGGAGTTTAAAGGTCTGGATATTTACCAAAACACTTAATGAACACAGCTTTCACCTCTTTAGCTGAGTTTACTGCATATTTAATGTCTTTGTCTGAAACATGAGGGTATTAGGTAGGAAAGTCAATTGACATCCTGTTGACATAATCATCTCCTTATGTGTCCTCCCACATGAATCTAACCATAAACATATAACTGCCTTCCGGGTGGCAAACAGACCCAGGGGTGACAATTTATCATCACAAAAGAACAAAATTATAATAGATGCTCTGCACCACCATGGACATAGACTCCTTGGATGGGCAGAGACTGCAGTTTGGAGGAATGATGCTGGCAAGTATTTACTTACAAACTATGTCTGGATGTCTTTGTTTCCCTATAACAGTTGCATTTCAGCCCTCACCTCTGGTGCTGGATTCCCATGAGGATATTTCAGGTGTGTGTTATGTTGTTATTCCTCATAAAAGTCATGTATTTATTTACATTTCTTTACCAGGAAAGTCTGACTGCGCCAGAAACCCATTTTCAGTGCAGGCCCGGGGAGAAAAGTTCCACAGAAATATAAGCAAAATACGATGATTAGATAATACAATAGTATACATACAGTAAGATGCAGAATACACATCATCTAGTCTATACAAAGAAGTATTCAATAGTTTTCTAGTAGATACAAATTCAAAAAAAGAAAATCACACAAGAATTTCAGTAAAGATCACTGTGAGAATAATAAAATTAGTACTGTGTACATAATAGTTATGAACAAATGAGATTTCCTTTATTTATTTATTTTTTTATGAGGATTAATGCCGAGGAGAGGGAGAAAATGAGGTAAGGAGTGGGCAGTATGGTGAGAGAGTTATAGATATCTTGTCAGTCCGGTTTGGTGCAGGAGCAATGCCACTTTTTGGATAGATGTTCAAATAGCAGTTGTTTGAAATTGGTAGATTCAGGTGGTTTGGAAAGTGTGGGGTACAGAGTTCCATAATTTGGCTATTGATTTGAGAATAGGGCTTCACCATGAGTGTTGTTAGCTTTGTTTACTGTGAGAAAGTTTCTGTCTACAGATCTTAGACTTCGTGGTCATGAGTAGGGAACAACAAGTTCCTTGAGGGATGGGCAATTGTCAGGATGGAAGATATTGTGTATGAATTTAAGTTGGTAGAGATGGGAGAAGGTTAGTTAGCTCGAGTGAATTTAATTTATGTAGAGCAATACAGTGGTGGGTGCCTTCTGTGGAAGGTTGGGCGCCGGGCTGACAACTCGACACTGTAAAACTCCACTGCCAATCATGAGCAGACAGATGATCCGCTGTGGCGACCCCTAACCAGGAAAAGCCGAAAGAAAAAGTAGTAGAAGAGCAATACAGTGGTGGGTTTGGTGGGGAAGGTTGGCTGCGAAGCTAGCTATTTTATTGTAGCAAGTTTCCAATTTAAGTCTGATTTTTTTAAGTTGGTAAAGAAGGGGAAAGCATAAATGAGCATAGAGAGTAGGAAAGTTCTGGCTATGGCTAGTCTGGTATTGTCATTGAGGAATGGCTTGCTTCTGTACAGTGAGCCAAGTCTAATGTGAACTTTCTTAATTGTGACCGTTATATGTTGGTCAAATCTGAGTTCGTTGTCAATAATCACACTGAGGCGTTTTATATATTCAACTGGTTGGATGACTGCATTGTTTGCTGAGAGAATAGTGAAAGGAGGGGTGGCAGGTGATTGTTTTCTACTGGTAAATACCATAACTGTGTCTTTTTGGGGTTGAGGATTAGTTGTAATTTGCTTAGATATGTTTCAATATCATTAAAAGCTTGTTGGGCTACTATTTGGAAGTCTGGTAAGGTATCTGCTGAGCAGATTAAAGCTGAATCATCCACATGCTGAACTACTTTAGCTAGAGCATTAGAAAAGATGGTGAAAAGAAAGGGCCCTAATATGGATCCTTGGGGGACTCCAACTGAGACAACTAGAAGTGGTGAGAGTTTGGATTTCCATCGTATTGCTTATCTGTCAGAAAGATAGCTTAGGAACCAGGAGAGGGAAGTCTTTGATAGGTTTAGTGAGGCAAGAGTATTAAAAAGTTTCTGATGGGAGACAGTGTTGAATGCTTCTGACATGTATAGGAAGATTGATGTCACTTGTTGGTTTGAATTTCTGAGTCAGTTGATGGTGTTAGAGAAATTAATTAGGGCTGTGTTGGTGCTGTGTTTCAGTCTGAAACTATGTTGGGAGGGAGAGATAAGGTTGTGAGATAGCAGATATTGAAGTAATTGAGCATGTATACATTTTTCCAGAATTTTGACACAGGGGGAAAGGATGGTTATGGGTTTGTAATTGTTTAATTCTATTTATGTTCCTTCTTTATGTAGAGGGGGGCTATAGGAAATTTTCTATAATTTTATGACATATCGTTCAGCTATAGACCTATTTACCAGAATAGAGATAGGCAGAGCTAAGGCATCAGCTGAAGGTTTGAGGAGTTGGTGACCTGCTAAGGATGAAGCTTTCAGTTTTTTCAGCATCATTCTTATAATGTTAGTTGGGACAGGTTTGATGTCAAAAGAGTTGTTAGTTTCCACATTAGATAGAAGAGATGGTGGGGTGGACTGGTTCCCTGTAACTAAGGAGAAGATGATGTTTGTAAAGTAGGTGTTAATTTGTGAGGCAATACTCATGCTTTGGTTATTAGTTGTTGGTTCTGGGGTTGTGGCTTTACCTGGGTGAAGTAAGTTAACTGCCTGACAGAACTTTTTGGGATTGTTTTCATATTTGTTTTTTATTAAAATATGTTTGAGTTGTTTTTTTTTTTTTTTTTTTTTTTTTGCTTGATTGCGGAGCTGCTGGTGTGCTAACAGACTTTAATTGTTTTCTATTTTCTGGTATTGAAACCAGGTTTTGTCCCTTATTTTTTGAAGTCTGAAGTTTTCTTGTGATATCCAGGGCAATCTCTTATTTTTAACACATGTACAAGTTGGAGCTAACCTATTTAGAATAGCTAGAAATGTGTTATTGAAGTATGTTACAGCATGTTCATGTTGGAGATGATGGATTGATGTCCAGTTACATTTACTGAGCCTGTCTAAGAATACTTCATTGGAGAATTTTTTGGTATTTCATATAACTTTGTAAACTATGGTTCTTGGTGGGTTGAGCTGATGATGCATTAAGTAGGTAGGTCTATGGTCACTTAAACTATTTGGAAGACATCCAGAGAGATAGTTGTGGGTGGTGCTGTTAATAAGTGACCAGTCTAAGGTAGATTCCTTTTTGCTATATTTATCTACTCAAGTGGAAATTGGATAGTTTGGGAGAAACCATGTAGATTTATGAAGGTGGAGTGGTTATCACCAGTGCAAGTGTTCCAGTCTAAGTTGAAGTCGCCTGTGATAATGGTTTCATGGGTGTAGGTCGAGGCTGTTCAGACTTTGAATTCCTCAATGGCAGTGGGAGTATTGTTGGGTGGTATGTAAGTGGCAATTACGGTAATATTTTTCTTTGGGTTGATTCTGAGCCATGTTACTAGGACTTCAAAGTTGTTATCATAAAGGTATTTGATTTATTTATTTATTTATTTATTTACATTTGTTGACTGGGAGTGTCCGACTGGACATAGGTCCATTTTCAGCGGAGGCCCGGGGAGAAAAGCTCCACAGTTAAAATAAACAGACAGTAGTTACATTGGATTACATAGCGATTAACAATTTAACATAGCAATTAATTACAAACATATTTACAGATGAAGAACATAGTACATCAGTAGACAACTAGAATCTTTATCTGTGAAGTACATAACAGACATTAACAAATGTTACAATAAGAAGTTCCTGCTGTATAATAAGTATTAGGCTTATGAGCATCTGAGTTTCTATAATCAAGGTAGTTAGTAGGGTGGAAAGAAAGGTAGTGGTTGGATGGGGTAGGTGATATTAGAGTGGGAGTTGCAAGGGCATAGCCAGTATGTTTTTAGGTGTGCTTTTAGTAAAGTTTTGAAGTGGGTGCATGATGGTACGGAGATAATTGTGGGTGGGAGGGAGTTCCATAATTTGGTTATGGAGCAAGAGAATAGTGCTTCACCAGCAGTTATTGGCTTTAGTGATCTGTAAGTGATTTTTTTTTTTTGCTGGATCTTAGTGGTCTGGTGGTGTGATAGGGCTGGAGTAGATTCTGGAGGGATGGGACATTTAGTGGATGGTTTACTAGTTTGTGGGTGAGTGATAGTTGATACCATTGAAGGAGATGAGGGAGTTCAAGCCAGCCCAGTTCAGCAATTGAGAGACAGTGGTGACTACAGTAGGATGCCCCTGTGGCGAATTTGGTGATTTTGTTGTAGTAGGTCTCTAGCTTGTTTAGATTGCATTGCCTTAGGTTGGTATATATTGGAGAGGCATAAAGTAGGGTGGAGATAAGGTGGGAATTTGCTATTGAAATCTTTGCTGCTTTAGTGAGAAGTTGCTTATTTCTGTATAACACTCCTAGTTTTTTGTGGACTTTTTTTATGGTCAATGGATATGTGAATGTCAAATTTTAGTTTATTGTCTATTTCCACTCCTAGCAATTTGGTGTGTTCAGTTGGGTATATAGTGGTGCTGTCTTTTGCTGTAATGTTAAAGTGAGAGTTGTTTTGAGTATGTTTGGTGGGTTGGAAGATGAGTAGTTTAGTTTTGTTTGGTTTGAGTATTAACTGGGCATTGGATAACCAAGTTTCAACAGAGGAAAAGGCTTCCTGTGTGACTTTTTGCAGTTTGGGTAGGGACTGGGCTGAGCAGATGATGGTTGAGTCATCTGCGTATTGTATGAGTGTGCCATGTTTGGTGGCAGAGACTAGATTATTGGTGAAAACAGAGAAGAGTAGGGGTCCAAGGATGGATCCTTGGGGAACCCCTATGGAGACAATTAGTTGGGGAGATATGTCATTCTGCCATACAACGGATTGTTGGCAGTCAGACAGGTAACTCTGAAACCAGCTGGTGACTGATTGAGAGAAGGATAGGTTATTGAGGACATAGATGAGTTGTTTGTGTGGGACCATGTCAAATGCTTTAGATAGGTCTAGGAAAGTAGCAGAGGAGAGATAGCCATTGTTTTTATGCTGAAGGATAGTGTTAGTAAAGGAGAGTAAGGCAGTGGTGGTGCTATGGTTTGGTCGGAAACCATGCTCAGTATTGGAAAGGAGGTTGTTAGTAAGGAGGTAGTCTGAGACCTGAGAATGTATGCATCTCTCTGGTATTTTGGAGAGTGGGGAGAGAATAGCTATGGGGCGGCAGTTGGTTAGTTATGTGGAGGGGAATTATATGTGATACTTTCCACAGTGTGGGAACGTAACTTTCTGACAGACATCAGTTAATCAAGATGGATACTGGGTAGGCCAGAGCATAAGCTGCGATTTTTAGGTATTCACTTGGGAGGTTGTCTGCTGCTAATTTGGTGGGCTTAAGTTTAGTTAAGAGTTTTTTTATGTTGGAGGTAGGTACAGGAGAAAAAGAGAAGGCAGTGGAGAGATTACTAGTTGAAGGTGTGGGTTGGAGGGGAGGGGGTTTGTGTTGTTTAGCTAGTGATAGTATGGTTTGTGTGAAGTGTGTGTTGAATGAGGTAGCAATATTTTTGGAGGAGTGAGGGATGTTTGGATGAGGGGTACTGACTTTACCTGGGTGGAGGATGGAGTTTATGGAGGACCAGAATTGTTTGGGGCTGTGTTGGGAGGAGTCTAGGGCAGACTGTTAGTATTGGAATTTGTCCTGTTTTATTAGCTTTTTAACTCTATTGCGTAGTTCTAGGAATTTCTGTCTAGTTGAGGGGGTTTTGGTTCTGTGCCAGTGCTCCCAGGCTTTATCCCTGTTTTTCATTTCAGACTTAGTGGTTTTCTGTAGCCATGGGGAGGGCTGTGCTTTCGTTCTGGAAAGTCTTATGGGGGCATGGTAATTAAGGATGCTTAGGAAGGTAGTATTAAAAAATTCAACTGCGTCATCAAGACTGAGGTACTTTAGGGGATGCCAGTAACATTCTTTGAGGGATGAGATGAATGTGAGTGGGTTAAAATTTAGTTTTTTATGTATTTGACGGTAGATGACAGGTTTTGCTTGGTATAGGTATTTTTTGAGTAGGAATGTTGGGGAGTGATTACTGAGGCTATCTGATAAGCAGCCTGTTATATATGACTGGGGGCTCTTACTGACTAGTATCCAGTCCAAGGTAGTGTGCTTGCTGGAGTTTTTATTTATCATGGTTGGTGACTGGACTAGTTGGGTGAAGCCATGAAGGTTTATATGATGGGTTGGATTGTTGCCAGAGCAGGATTGCCAGTCAATATTGAAATCACCTAAAATGATGGTTTCTTGGGGGAGATGGTGGGTAGACCAGCTGAGGAGGTTTTCTAGTGGAGGGATGTTTTTGCCAGGTGGGAAGTAGCATCCAATTATGTTGATGGTTTTATTTTGGTTTATTTTGAGGTTGGTATATATTATGTCTTCATTGCCTATTTGTGGAGCTGATGATTTTAAGATCTGGATGCTTAGATGCTGTTTAAATATTATAGCTACATTGCCTCCTTTCTTGTTTAGCCAGCCTACTCTTAGTGTGCTGTAACCGGTAGGGAGTATTTGCTCACTGGAAATGTGAGGTTTTAGCCAGGTTTCTGTCAAGATGACTATATCTGGGGAGTACAAGTCTATGGTGGCATGGAGTTCATGGACTTTGTTGGACATACTTCTAATATTTAGGCTTAGTAGAAGGAAGTCACTTGGCTTTCTATTGGCTGTGATATGGGAGAAGTTGTGGTTTCTAGTCTGATTAAGAGCATTGGGGTTGGAGATGGTAGGGCCAGGGTTGGGGTGGATGTCTTAGGGCTAGTTTTGATATGCATGAGGTTATTAGTTTTCTCAGTTTTTGAATGCATTTGTTTATTAGGGAAACTTTATGATTGTGCTCTGTGGGTAATAGGTATGATGGGAGGGTTACTATGTTAAGTTCTAGGGATGATTTATGTTTGAGTAATATAGTTGGTAGAATATGCAGGGGGTGCATAGGGATGGTTCTTGAGTTGGTGGGAGGGGGGCTGAGTGAGGGTGAGACATGAGTGGTGGTGTGAGTAGTAGTACAGTGGTAGTGGTTGAGTGGGGGAATGATGGAGCTTTGGTAGGATGTAAGATATGCAAGGAGAGTGCATGCAGTGAGCATAGGTAAGGTATGCTTGTACATGTTAGATGAGGAGGTGTAATAGTAGTGGGAAAATGGAGGAAGTAGTGTTGGGTTAGCGCTGTGGCTGGTTATTGGAAAGATGGGAGGGGTTTGTGAGTGTAATAAAGGTAGGACCACTGGGGGAGGGAGGGAATAGGGGGCAGGGTGGGGAGCAAAGCAGGAAGAGAACCTGTTAGTTGCTCTTATGAGGGGGCTGGAAACAATCAGGTAACAGAGTAAACTGATAAATGAACATTTGATAGTGACAAAGGGGGGTTGTAGTTTTAAAAATGGTGCCTGCCACAGGTAATATTTATTATTTTATTTTATTTTACATTTGTTGACCGGGAAAGTCCGACTAGGTTCCACAGATCCTGTTTTCAGTGGAGGCCTGGGGAGAAATGCTCCAGAAGCATGTCTTTAGATTGTGGGAGGAAACCGGAGTACCCGGAGGAAATGCACGCGAATGCAGGGAGAACATGCAAACTCTGCACAGAAGGCACCCCAGCCGAGAATCGAACCAGAGAACCTCTTGCTGTGAGGCAACAGCATTAACCGCTGCACCACTGCGCTATTAACTTTGGGATTGGCTTAAGGTAATAAACAGGGAAGGGGGAGGGGGAGAACAAAGGTGTGAGCAGGCAGCTCTTTTGCACTGCTGCTAATGAGCCAGAGCAAAGACAAATTTGTGTTTAAGAAACAATCAGAATTGACCAAAGACTGCTCTGAAACTATAAGTCCTTTTTTAACCATTTATCAGGTGGAAAAACAGGATAACTTGTATCAGTAGGCTACTGTGGTCTCAGTTTAAATTAACAAACACACAGTATTGATCAGTTATGGATACTATTTGCTAACAGAATGGAATAAGAGGGAAAGTGGAAGATGTGTGTGTGTGTAAGGGGGGGGCTGCTTACAACCCAAAACACAGTGCTGTTCAGCAGAAAATGAATATTGGCTCAAACAGGTAGACACATACTCAAAGTTAACTTTAGCTGTTTGCAGACAGTTCAGACCCGGACTGCGCTTTTCTTATAAGAATGATAAAGGTGGTACCGCAGTTGAATACTTAACAGTGGTGTTAGGTCTAAAAAAGAAGAGTAGAGAGAGGAGTAAGCACTTTTGAGATGGTAAAAATATATTATAAAGATTACAAAAAACAAACTGAGAAAATAGCCACTGTAACTACTAGTATATACAGATTCTGAGCCAATTGGAAAAACATCTGTTAGAAGAAACCGCATCAGAAAATTATGCAGTCACAGATAAAAAATATAGCAAGCAGCACTCTGTCCTGGGTCTCTAATGTGATTCTATCCACCAGTAACAGCACAATTATATAGAAATAGTTAGACACCAGTATGAGTTGTCTACACACAACATATTTACAGAAATAGCATTAGTGAACAAGGTGCAGCTATGCAAATAGACTATACTATTATACTAAAAACAACTTGGTGCAGACAAAATGCTAGCATGCCATAGTATCTTCCAATATAAAAGCATAAATCATATTAGATGTCTAACACAATTCAACATAAACATATACAGTTGTAAAATATCTAACACAATTCAACATAAATAGGCATTTACAGTTGTAAAACACTTACTGGAGAGACACTGAGCTCCTCATGGGGCTTGGATTGTAGTTTTAAAAATGGTGCCTGCCACAGGTAATATTTATTAACTTTGGGGTTGACTTAAGGTAATAAACATGGAAGGGGAGGGGTAGAACAAGGGTGTGAGCAGGCAGCTCTTTTGTACTGCTGCTAATGAGCCAAAGCAAAAAAAAATTTGTGTTTAATAAAAAATCTGAATTGACCAAGGACTGCTCTTAAACTGTAAGTCATTTCTTAACCATTTCTCAGGTGGAAAAACAGGATAACCTTGTATCAGTAGGCTACTGTGGTCTCAATTTAAATTAACAAACACACAGTATTGATCAGTTATGGATACTATTTACTAACAGAAAAGAATAAGAGAGAAAGTGGAAGATGAGTGTGTGTGTGTGTGGGGGGGGGTGGCTGCTTACAAGCCAAAGCACAGTGCCCTCCAGGGGAAAATGAATATAGGCTCAGACAGGTAGACACATACTCAAAGTTAGCTTTAGCTGTTTGCAGACAGTTCAGACCTGGACTGCACTTTTCTTATAAGAATGATAAAGGTGGTACCGCAGTTGAAAACTTAAGAGTGGTGTTAGGTCTGGAAAAGAAGAGTACAGAGAGGAGTAAGCACTTTTGAGATGGTAAAGATATATTATGAAGATTACAAACAACAAACTGAGCAAATGGCTACTGTAACTACTAGTATATGCAGATACTGAGCCAATTGAAAAAAACATCTGTTAGAAGAAATTGCATCAGACAGTTATGCAGTCACAAATAAAAATATAGCAAGCAGCACTCTGTCCTGAGTCTCTAATGTGATTCTATCCACCAGTAACAGCAGAATTATATAGTAATAGTTATTCACCAGCATGAGTTGTCTACACACAACATATTTACAGAAATAGCATTAGTGAACAAGGTGCAGCTATGCAAATAGACTATACTATTATACTAAAAACAACTTGGTGCAGGCAAAATGCTAGCATGCCATAGTATCTTCCAATATAAAAGCATAAATCATATTAGATGTCTAACACAATTCAACATAAACATATACAGTTATAAAATATCTAACACAATTCAACATAAATAGGCATTTACAGTTGTAAAACACTTACTGGAGAGACACTGAGCTCCTCATGGGGCTTGGATTGTAGTTTTAAAAATGGTGCCTGCCACAGGTAATATTTATTAACTTTGGGATTGACTTAAGGTAATAAACATGGAAGGGGAGGGGTAGAACAAGGGTATGAGCAGGCAGCTATTTTGTACTGCTGCTAATGAGCCAAAGCAAAGAAAAATTTGTGTTTAATAAAAAATCTGAATTGACCAAGGACTGCTCTTAAACTGTAAGTCATTTCTTAACCATTTCTCAGGTGGAAAAACAGGATAACCTTGTATCAGTAGGCTACTGTGGTCTCAATTTAAATTAACAAACACACAGTATTGATCAGTTATGGATACTATTTACTAACAGAAAAGAATAAGAGAGAAAGTGGAAGATGAGTGTGTGTGTGTGTGGGGGGGGGTGGCTGCTTACAAGCCAAAGCACAGTGCCCTCCAGGGGAAAATGAATATAGGCTCAGACAGGTAGACACATACTCATAGTTAGTTAGCTGTTTGCAGACAGTTCAGACCTGGACTGCACTTTTCTTATAAGAATGATAAAGGTGGTACCACAGTTGAAAACTTAAGAGTGGTGTTAGGTCTAGAAAAGAAGAGTACAGAGAGGAGTAAGCACTTTTGAGATGGTAAAGATATATTATGAAGATTACAAACAACAAACTGAGCAAATGGCTACTGTAACTACTAGTATATGCAGATACTGAGCCAATTGAAAAAACATCTGTTAGAAGAAATCGCATCAGACAGTTATGCAGTCACAAATAAAAATATAGCAAGCAGCACTCTGTCCTGGGTGTCTAATGTGATTCCATCCACCAGTAACAGAACAATTATATAGAAATAATTAGACACCAATATGAGCTGTCGACACAAAACACATTTACAGAAATAACATTAGTGAATGGGGTGCAGCTATGCAAATAGACCATACTATTATACTAAAAACAACTTGGTGCAGACAAAATGCTAGCATGCCATAGTAACTTCCAATAATAAAGCAAAAATCATATTAGATGTCTAACACAATTCATCATAAACATATACAGTTGTAAAATATCTAACAATTCAACATAAATAGGCATTTACAGTTGTAAAACACTTACTGGAAAGACACTGAGCTCCTCATGGGGCCTGTAGCAGAGTAGATTGTAGTTTTAAAAATGGTGCCTGCCACAGGTAATATTTATTAATTTTGGGATTGGCTTAAGGTAATAAACAGGGAAAGGGGAGGGGAGAACAAGGGTGTGAGCAGGCATTTCTTTCATAGTGCTGCTATTGAGCCAAAGCAAAGACAAGTTTGCGTTTAAGAAACAATCAGAATTGACCAAGGACTGCTCTGAAACTGTAAGGCCTTTCTTAACATTTCTCATGTGGAAAAACAGGATAACCTTGTATCAGTAGGCTACTGTGGTCTCAGTTTAAATTAACAAACACACAGTATTGATCAGTTATGGATACTATTTGCTAACAAAAGGGAATAAGAGAGAAAGTGGAAGATGAGTGTGTGTGTGTGGGGGGGGGGGGCTGCTTATAAGCCAAAGCACAATGCTCTGTAAGGGGAAATGAATATTGGCTCAGACAGGTAGACACATACTCAAAGTTAACTTTACTGTTTGCAGACAGTTCACACCCGGACTGCACTTTTATTATAAGAATGATAAAGGTGGTACCGCAGTTGAATACTTAAGAGTGGTGTTAGGTCTAGAAAAGAAGAGTACAGAGAGGAGTAAGCACTTTTGAGATGGTAAAGATATATTATGAAGATTATAAAAAACAAACTGGGCAAATAGCTACTGTAACTACTAGTATATGCAGATACTGAGCCTATTGGAAAAAACATCTGTTAGAAGGAACCGCATCAGACAGTTATGCAGTCACAGATAAAAATATAGTGAGCAGCACTCTTTCCTGGGTCTATAATGTGATTCTATCCACCAGTAATGGCACAATTATAAAGAAATAATTAGACACCAGTATGAGCTGTCTACACACAACACATTTTCATGAATAGCAGGAGTGAACAAGGGTCAGCTATACAAATAGATCATACTATTATGCTTAAAACAACTTGGTGCAGATAAAATGCTAGCATGCCATAGTAATTTTCAATAATAAAGCATAAATCATATTAGATGTCTAAAACAATTCAACATAAACATACACAGTTGTAAAATATCTAACATAATTCAACATAAATAGGCATTTGCAGTTGTAAAACACTTACTGGAGAGACACTGAGATCATCATGGGACCTGTAGCAGAGTGGATTGTAGTTTTAAAAATGGTGCCTGCCACAAGTAATATTTATTAACTTTGGGATTGGCTTAAGGTAATAAACAGGGAAGGGGGAGAGGCATAACAAGGGTGTGAGCAGGCAGTTCTTTTGTACTGCTGCTAATGAGCCAAAGCAAAGACAAGTTTCTGTTTAAGAAACAATGAGAATTGACCAAGGACTGCTCTGAAACTGTAAGTCCTTTCTTAACCATTTCTCAGGTGGAAAAACAGGATAACCTTGTATCAGTAGGCTACTGTGGTCTCAGTTTAAATTAACAAGCACACACTATTGATCAGTTATGAATACTATTTGCTAAAAGAATAGAATCAGAGAGGAAGTGGAAGATGAGTGTTGGGGGGGGGGGCTGCTTATAAGCCAAAGCATAGTGCTCTCCAGGGGAAACTGAATATTGGCTCAAACAGGTAGACACATACTCAAAGTTAACTTTACTGTATGCAGACAGTTCAGACCCGGACTGTACTTTTCGTATAAGAATGATAAAGGTGGTACCGCAGTTGAATACTTAAGAGTGGTGTTAGGTCTAGAAAAGAAGAGTACAAAGAGGAGTAAGCACTTTTGAGATGGTAAAGATATATTATAAAGATTACAAAAAACAAACTGAGCAAATAGCTGCTGTAACTACTAGTATATGCAGATACTGAGCCAATTGGAAAAACATCTGTTCAAAGAAACCGCATCAGACAGTTATGCAGTCACAGATAAAAATATAGTGAGCAGCACTCTGTCCTGGGTCTATAATGTGATTCTATCCACCAGTAACAGCACAATTATACAGAAATAATTAGACACCAGTATGAGCTGTCTACACAGCACATTTACATGAATAACATTAGTGAACTAGGGGCAGCAATGCAAATAGACCATACTATTATACTAAAAACAACTTGGTGCAGACAAAATGCTAGCATGCCATAGTAACTTCCAATAATAAAGCAAAAATCATATTAGATGTCTAACACAATTCATCATAAACATATACAGTTGTAAAATATCTAACAATTCAACATAAATAGGCATTTACAGTTGTAAAACACTTACTGGAGAGACACTGAGCTCCTCATGGGGCCTGTAGCAGAGTAGATTGTAGTTTTAAAAATGGTGCCTGCCACAGGTAATATTTATTAATTTTGGGATTGGCTTAAGGTAATAAACAGGGAAAGGGGAGGGGAGAACAAGGGTGTGAGCAGGTATTTCTTTCATAGTGCTGCTATTGAGCCAAAGCAAAGACAAGTTTGTGTTTAAGAAACAATCAGAATTGACCAAGGACTGCTCTGGAACTGTAAGGCCTTTCTTAACATTTCTCAGGTGGAAAAACAGGATAACCTTGTGTCAGTAGGCTACTGTGGTCTCAGTTTAAATTAACAAACACACAGTATTGATCAGTTATGGATACTATTTGCTAACAAAAGGGAATAAGAGAGAAAGTGGAAGATGAGTGTGTGTGTGTGTGGGGGGGGGCTGCTTATAAGCCAAAGCACAATGCTCTGTAGGGGAAAATGAATATTGGCTCAGACAGGTAGACACATACTCAAAGTTAACTTTACTGTTTGCAGACAGTTCACACCCGGACTGCACTTTTCTTATAAGAATGATAAAGGTGGTACCACAGTTGAATACTTAAGAGTGGTGTTAGGTCTAGAAAAGAAGAGTACAGAGAGGAGTAAGCACTTTTGAGATGGTAAAGATATATTATAAAGATTACAAAAAACAAACTGGGCAAATAGCTACTGTAACTACTAGTATATGCAGATACTGAGCCTATTGGAAAAACATCTGTTAGAAGGAACCGCATCAGACAGTTATGCAGTCACAGATAAAAATATAGTGAGCAGCACTCTTTCCTGGGTCTCTAATGTGATTCTATCCACCAGTAATGGCACAATTATAAAGAAATAATTAGACACCAGTATGAGCTGTCTACACACAACACATTTACATGAATAACAGTAGTGAACAAGGGTCAGCTATACAAATAGACCATACTATTATGCTTAAAACAACTTGGTGCAGATAAAATGCTATCATGCCATAGTAACTTCCAATAATAAAGCATAAATCATATTAGATGTCTAAAACAATTCAACATAAGCATATACAGTTGTAAAATATCTAACATAATTCAACATAAAAAGGCATTTACAGTTGTAAAACATTTACTGGAGAGACACTGAGATCATCATGGGACCTGTAGCAGAGTGGATTGTAGTTTTAAAAATGGTGCCTGCCACAAGTAATATTTATTAACTTTGGGATTGGCTTAAGGTAATAAACAGGGAAGGGGGAGAGGCATAACAAGGGTGTGAGCAGGCAGTTCTTTTGTACTGCTGCTAATGAGCCAAAGCAAAGACAAGTTTCTGTTTAAGAAACAATGAGAATTGACCAAGGACTGCTCTAAAACTGTAAGTCCTTTCTTAACCATTTCTCAGGTGGAAAAACAGGATAACCTTGTATCAGTAGGCTACTGTGGTCTCAGTTTAAATTAACAAACACACAGTAATGATCAGTTATGAAGACTATTTGCTAAAAGAAAAGAATATGAGAGGAAGTGGAAGATGAGTGTGTGTGTGTGTGGGGGGCTGCTTATAAGCCAAAGCACAGTGCTCTCCAGGGGAAACTGAATATTGGCTCAAACAGGTAGACACATACTCAAAGTTAACTTTACTGTATGCAGACAGTTCAGACCCGGACTGTACTTTTCGTATAAGAATGATAAAGGTGGTACCGCAGTTGAATACTTAAGAGTGGTGTTAGGTCTAGAAAAGAAGAGTACAAAGAGGAGTAAGCACTTTTGAGATGGTAAAGATATATTATAAAGATTACAAAAAACAAACTGAGCAAATAGCTGCTGTAACTACTAGTATATGCAGATACTGAGCCAATTGGAAAAACATCTGTTCAAAGAAACCGCATCAGACAGTTATGCAGTCACAGATAAAAATATAGTGAGCAGCACTCTGTCCTGGGACTATAATGTGATTCTATCCACCAGTAACAGCACAATTATGTAGAAATAATTAGACACCAGTATGAGCTGTCTACACAACACATTTACATGAATAACATTAGTGAACAAGGGGCAGCAATGCAAATAAACCATACTATTATACTAAAAACAACTTGGTGCAGACAAAATGCTAGCATGCAATAGTAACCTCCAATAATAAAGCATAAATCATATTAGATGTCTAACACAATTCAACATAAACATATACAGTTGTAAAATATCTAACACAATTCAACATAAATAGGCATTTACAGTTGTAAAACACTTATTGGAGAGCCTCTGAGCTCCTCATGGGGCCTGTAGCAGAGTGGATTGTAGTTTTAAAAATGGTGCCTGCCACAGGTAATATTTATTAACTTTGGGATTGGCTTAATGTAATAAACAAGGAAGGGGGAGGGGGAGAACAGGGGTGTGAGCAGGCAGTTCTTTTTTACTGCTGATAATGAGCCATAGCAAAGACAAGTTTGTGTTTAAGAAACAATCAGAATTGACCAATGACTGCTCTGAAACTGTAAGCCATTTCTTAACCATTTATCAGGTGGAAAATCAGGATATCCTTGTATCAGTAGGCTACTGAGGTCTCAGTTTAAATTAACAAACACACAGCATTGATCAGTTATGGATACTATTTGCTAACAGAAGTGAATAAGAGAGACAGTGGAAGATGAATATGTATGTGAGCGGGTGGGGGGTCTGCTTACCAGCCAAAGCACAGTCCTCTCCAGGGAAATTTGAATATTGGCTCAAACAGGTAGACACATACTCAAATGTTAAATTTAGCTGTTTGGAGACAGTTCAGACTTGGACTGCACTTTTCAAACAAAAATGATAAAGGTGGTACTGCAGTTGAATACCTAAGAGTGGTGTTAGGTCTAGAAAAGAAGAGTACAGAGAGGTGTAAGCACTTTTGAGATGGTAAAAATATATTAAAAAGATTACAAAAAACAAACTGAGAAAATAGCTACTGTAACTACTAGTATATACAGATACTGAGCCAGTTGGAAAACATCTGTTAGAAGAAACCGCATCACACAGTTATGCAGTCACAGATAAAAAATATAGCAAGCAGCACTCTGTCCTGGGTCTCTAATGTGATTCTATCCACCAGTAACAGCAAAATTATATAGTAATAGTTAGACACCAGTATGAGTTGTCTACACACAACACATTTACAGAAATAGCATTAGTGAACAAGGTGCAGCTATGCAAATAGACTATACTATTATACTAAAAACAACTTGGTGCAGACAAAATGCTAGCATGCCATAGTATCTTCCAATATAAAAGCATAAATCATATTAGATGTTTAACACAATTCAACATAAACATATACAGTTGTAAAATATCTAACACAATTCAACATAAATAGGCATTTACAGTTGTTAAACATTTAATGGAGAGACACTGAGCTCCTCATGGGGCCTGTAGCAGAATGGATTGTAGTTTTAAAAATGATGCCTGCCACAGGTAATATTTATTAACTTTGGGATTGACTTAAGGTAATAAACAGGGAACGGGAGGGGTAGAACAAGGGTGTGAGCAGGCAGCTCTTTTGTACTGCTGCTAATGAGCCAAAGCAAAGAAAAGTTTGTGTTTAAGAAACAATCTGAATTGACCAAGGACTGCTCTTAAACTGTAAGTCATTTCTTAACCATTTATCAGGTGGAAAAACAGGATAACCTTGTATCAATAGGCTACTGTGGTCTCAATTTAAATTAACAAACACACAGTATTGATCAGTTATGGATACTATTTGCTAACAGAAAAGAATAAGAGAGAAAGTGGAAGATGAGTGTGTGTGTGTGTGTGTGTGGGGGGGGGGCTGCTTACAAGCCAAAGCACAGTGCTCTCCAGGGGAAAAATGAATATTGGCTCAGACAGGTAGACACATACTCAAAGTTAACTTTAGCTGTTTGGAGACAGTTCAGACCTGGACTGCACTTTTCTTATAAGAATGATAAAGGTGGTACCACAGTTGAAAACTTAAGAGTGGTGTTAGGTCTAGAAAAGATGAGTACAGAGAGGAGTAAGCACTTTTGAGATGGTAGAGATATATTATGAAGATTACAAACAACAAACTGAGCAAATGGCTACTGCAACTACGAGTATATGCAGATACTGAGCCAATTGAAAAAACATCTGTTAGAAGAAATCGCATCAGACAGAGATGCAGTCACAAATAAAAATATAGTAAGCAGCACTCTCTCCTGGGTCTCTAATGTGATTCTATCCACCAGTAACAGAACAATTATATAGAAATAATTAGACACCAGTATGAGATGACTACACACAACACATTTACAGAAATAACATTAGTGAACAAGGTGCAGCTATGCAAATAGACCATACTATTATACTAAAAACAACTTGGCGCAGACAAAATGCTAGCATGCCATAGTAACTTCCAATAATAAAGCATAAATCATATTAGATGTCTAACACAATTCAAAATAAACATATACAGTTGTAAAATATCCAACACATTTCAACATAAATAGGCATTTACAGTTGTAAAACACTTACTGGAGAAACATTGAGCTCCTCATGGGGCCTGTAGCAGAGTGGATTATAGTTTTAAAAATGGTGCCTGCCACAGGTGATATTTATTAACTTTGGGATTGGCTTAAGGTAATAAACAGGGAAGGGGGAGGGGGAAAACAAGAGTGTGAGCGGGCAGTTCTTCTGTACTGCTGCTAATGAACCAAAGCAAAGACAAGTTTGTGTTTAAGAAATAATCAGAAATGACCAAGGACTGCTCTGAAACTGTAAGTCATTTCTTAACCATTTCTCAGGTGGAAAAACAGGATAACCTTGTATCAGTAGGCTACTGTGGTCTCAGTTTAAGTTACAAACACACAGTATTCATCAGTTATGGATACTATTTGCTAACAGAAGGGTACAAGATAGAAAGTGGAAGATGAGTGTGTGTGTGTGTGGGGCTGCTTACAAGCCAAAGCACGGTGCTCTCCAGGGGATAATGAATATTGGCTCAAACAGGTAGACACATGCTCAAAGTTAACATTAGCTGTTTGCAGACAGTTCAGACCTGGACTGTGCTTTTCTTATAAGAAGGATAAAGGTGGTACCACAGCTGAAAACTTAAAAGTGGTTTTAGGTCTAGAAAAGAAGAGTACAGAGAGGAGAAGACACTTTTGAGATGGTAAAGATATATTATAAAGATTACAAAAAATAAACTGAGCAAATAGCTACTGTAACTACTAGTATATGCAGATACTGAGTCAATTGGAAACACATCTGTTAGAAGAAACGGCATCAGACAGTTATTCAGTTACAGATAAAAATATAACAAGCAGCACTCTGTCCTGGGTCTCTAATGTGATTCTATCCACCAGTATCAGCAAAATTATATAGAAATAATTAGACGCCTGTATGAGCTGTCTACACACAACACATTTACATGAATAACATTAGTGAACAAAGAGCAGCTATGCAAATAGACCATACTATTAAACTAAAAACAACTTGGTACAGACAAAATGCTAGCATGCCATAGTAACTTCAAATAATAAAGCATAAATCATATTAGATGTCTAACACAATTCAACATAAACATATACAGTTGTAAAATATCTAACACAATTCAACATAAATAGGCATTTACAGTTGTAAAACACTTACTGGAGAGACACTGAGCTCCTCATGGGTCCTGTAGCAGAGTGGATTGCAGTTTTAAAAATGATGCCTGCCTCAGGTCATATTTATTAACTTTGGGATTGGCTTAAGGTAATAAACTGGGAAGGGTGAGGGGGAGAACAAGGGTGTGGGCAGGCAGTTCTTTTGTACTGCTGCTAATGAGCCAAAGCAAAGACATCATGGAACTTATAAACAATGACATTGATAATCTCCAAACTCAGGACCCCACCCAGTTTGGGTTTGTAAAACGCAGATCATGTCTCCTAAACCTGATAGACTTCTTTGAAGCAGACACCAAAGCCGTAGATGAGGGTAAGGTGGTTCACACAGCCTATCTAGATCTTGCCAAGGTTTTCGACACCATCCCCCACTCTGGAATTATAGATAAACTCACTAAACTAGGTATAAATCCCTATGTCACAAGATGGGTTGCCAACTGGCTCACTGACAGAGCCCACACTGTGAAAGTAGCAGACTCCAAATCCAACTTCAGACCAGTGACAAGTGGAGTACCACAGGCTTCAGTCCTTGGTCCTCTCCTGTTTATTATCTACTTCTCTGAAGTACAGGCCAACATAGAAGGTCTTTGGCTAATGAAGTTCACAGATGACTGCAAACTAGGAGCCATAATCAAAACTCCAAAAGATGTGGACATCTTACAAAAGGGCCTTGCTGAGACAGATGCCTGGTGTCAAAGCCATGGCCACAAGCTCAATGCCAAAACATGCATTGTCATCCCTTTTGGTAAAAACTCAATACCCATGAACTACCACATAGGCGGTAGTCTACTTAACACTGAAAGTGTGATGAGACCTTGGGACACAGGTGGACAGTAGTCTCTCCTTTGATAATCACATTGCCACAGTAGTCAGGAAATCCTTCTACGTGGCACACCTCATCACAAAAGGTTTCTCATCCAGGAAAAGAGAGGTCATTATTCCCCTCTCCTCATCACTCATTAGACCCATTATAGAGTACAATGCCCCTTTTGGTATGTAGCTCACAAGACATCTACAACAACTGGAAAGGCTACAGAAATACCTCACAAAGAGGATTACCAGCCTCAAACAGATGCCCTATGCCGACCGTCTGAGAAAACTGCAGCTTTACTCCATTGCATATCACCTACTCAGAGACGATCTCTGCCTAACAGACAAAGCTACGTCAAACCCAGAGCTTTTAGACATGCTCCACTTAAAGAAATCCCAATCCCTATAAGCTACATGGTCAAGGGATCTAAACCTTGTCACCACAATAAACAGAACATGCTAGGGAGATAGATTTCTGTCCCAGAGACTTTCCATACTCTGGAACAAACTACCTATCTATATCAAACAAAGCTCCTCATTAGCGCTCTTCAAGAAAAATCTTGATGATTGGATGGGAGATAGGAAATTAACCCCATGGCTCACTTCTGTGGCTCTGCTCGACAGTGGCACAGGAAAATAATTTTCTTGGGTGGCGAAAGCCAGGGTACCTTTGGCTAGGCTTATAAATGCCCTAGGGCCAATAGCCTAGTACCTACCTATGAACCTATGAACATAAGTTAGTGTTTAAGAAACAATCAGAATTGACAAAGAACAGCTCTGAAACTGTAAGTCATTTCTTAACCATTTCTCAGGTGGAAAAACAGGATAACCTTGTATCAGTAGGCTACTGTGGTCTCAGTTTAAATTAACAAACACACATTATTTATCAGTTATGGATACTATTTGCTAAAAGAAGGGAATAAGAGAGAAAGTGGAAGATAAGTGTGTGTGTGGGGGGGGGTGGCTGTTTACAAGCCAAAGCATAGAGCTCTCCATGGGAAAATGATTATTGGCTCAAACAGGTAAACACATACTCAAAGTTAACTTTAGCTGTTTGCAGACAGTTCAGACCCAGACTGCACTTTTCTTATAAGTATGATAAAGGTGGTACCACAGTTGAATACTTAAAGAGTGGTGTTAGGTCTAGAAAAGAAGAGTACAAAGAGGAGTAAGCACTTTTGAGATGGTAAAGATGTATTATAAATATTACAAAAAACAAACTGAGCAAATAGCTACTGTAACTACTAGTATACGCAGATACTGAGCCAAATGGAAAAACATCTTTTAGAAGAAACTGCATCAGAGAATTATGCAGTCAGAGATAAAAATATAGTGAGCAGCACTCTGTCCTGAGTCTCTAAAATGATTCTATCCACCAGTATCACCACAATTATAAAGAAATAATTAGACACCAGTATGAGCTGTCTACACACAACACATTTACATGAAAAACATTAGTGAACAAGGTGCATCTATGCAAATAGACCATACTATTATACTAAAAACAACTTGGTGCAGACAAACTGCTAGCATGCCATAGTAACTTCCAATAATAAAGGATAAATCATATTGGATGCCTAACACAATTCAACATAAACATATACAGTTGTAAAATATCTAACACAATTCAACATAAATAGGCATTTACAGTTGTAAAACACTACAGAGACACTGAGCTCTTCATGGGGCCTGTAGCAGAGTGGATTGTAGTTTTAAAAATGATGCCTGCCACAGGTAATATTTATTAACTTTGGGATTGGCCTAAGGTAATAAACAGGGAAGGAGGAGCCAGAGAACAAGGGTGTGAGCAGGCAGTTTTTTTGTACTGCTGCTAATGAGCCAAAGCAAAGACAAGTTTGTGTTTAAGAAACAATCAGAATTGACCAAAGACTGCTCTGAAACTGTAAGTCATTTCTTAACCATTTCTCAGGTGGAAAAACAGGATAAACGTCTATCAGTAGGCTACTGTGGTCTCAGTTTAAATTAACAAACATACAGTATTGATCAGTTATGGATACTATTTGCTAACAGAAGGGAATAAGAGAGAAACTGGAAGATGAGTGTGTGTGTGTGTGTGTGTCTAGGGGTGGTTGCTTACAAGCCACAGCACAGTGCTCTCCAGTGGATAATGAATATTGGCTCAAACAGGTAGACACATACTCAAAGTTAACTTTAGCTGTTTGCAGACAATTCTGACATGGACTGCGGTTTTCTTATAAGAATGATAAAGGTGGTACTGCAGTTGAATACTTAAGAATGGTGTTAGGTCTAGAAATGAAGAGTACAGAGAGGAGTAAGCTTTTTTGAGATGGTAAAGATATATTATAAAGATTACAAAAAATAAACTGAGCAAATAGCTACTGTAACTACTAGTATATGCAGATACTGAGCCAACTGGAAAAACATCCATTAGAAGAAACCGCATCAGACAGTTATGCAGTTACAGATAAAAATATAGCGAGCAGCAATCTGTCCTCGGTCTCTAATGTGATTCTATCCACCAGTAACAGCACAATTATACAGAAATAATTAAACACCAGTATGAGCTGTCTATACACAACACATTTACATGAAAAACATTAGTGAACAATGTGCAGCTATGCAAATAGACGATACTATTATACTAAAAACAACTTGGTGCAGACAAAATGCTAGCATGCCATAGGAACTTCCAATAATAAAGCATAAGTAATATTAGATGTCTAACTAATTGTGTCTAACACAATTCAACATAAACATATACAGTTGTAAAATATCTAACACAATTCAACATAAATAGGCATTTACAGTTGTTAAACACTTAATGGAGAGACACTGAGCTCCTCATGGGGCCTGGAGTGGAGTGGATTGTAGTTTTAAAATTGGTGCCTGCCACAGGTAATATTTATTAACTTTGGGATTGGCTTAAGGTAATAAACAGGGAAGGGGGAGGGGGAGAACAAGGGTGTGAGCGGGCAGTTCTTCTGTACTGCTGCTAATGAGCCAAAGCAAAGACAAGTATGTGTTTAAGAAATAATCAGAAATGACCAAGGACTGCTCTGAAACTGTAAGTCATTTCTTAACCATTTCTCAGGTGGAAAAACAGGATAACCTTGTATCAGTAGGCTACTGTGGTCTCAGTTTAAGTTACAAACACACAGTATTGATCAGTTATGGATACTATTTGCTAACAGAAGGGTACAAGATAGAAAGTGGAAGATGAGTGTGTGTGTGTGAGTGTGTGTGTTGGGGGCTGCTTACAAGACAAAGCACGGTGCTCTCCAGGGGATAATGAATATTGGCTCAAACAGGTAGACACATGCTCAAAGTTAACATTAGCTGTTTGCAGACAGTTCAGACCTGGACTGTGCTTTTCTTATAAGAAGGATAAAGGTGGTACCACAGCTGAAAACTTAAGAGTGGTTTTAGGTCTAGAAAAGAAGAGTACAGAGAGGAGAAGACACTTTTGAGATGGTAAAGATATATTATAAAGATTACAAAAAATAAACTGAGCAAATAGCTACTGTAACTACTAGTATATGCAGATACTGAGTCAATTGGAAACACATCTGTTAGAAGAAACAGCGTCAGGCAGTTATTCAGTTACGGATAAAAATATAGCAAGCAGCACTCTGTCCTTGGTATCTAATGTGATTCTATCCACCAGTATCAGCAAAATTATATAGAAATAATTAGACACCTGTATGAGCTGTCTACACACAACACATTTACATGAAAACATTAGTGAACAAAGAGCAGCTATGCAAATAGACCATACTATTAAACTAAAAACAACTTGGTCCAGACAAAATGCTAGCATGCTATAGTAACTTCAAATAATAAAGCATAAATCATATTAGATGTCTAACACAATTCAACATAAACATATACAGTTGTAAAATATCTAACACAATTCAACATAAATAGGCATTTACAGTTGAAAAGCACTTACTGGAGAGACACTGAGCTCCTCATGGGTCCTGTAGCAGATTTGATTCTAGTTTTAAAAATTGTTCCTGCCACAGGTAATATTTATTAACTTTGGGACTGGCTTAAGGTAATAAACATGGAAGGGGAGGGGGATAACAATTTTGTGAGGAGGCAATTCTTTTGTACTGCTGCTAATGAGCCAAAGCAAAGACAAGATTGTGTTTTAGAAAAATCAGAATTGACCAAGGACTGCTCTGAAACTGTAAGTCATTTCTTAACCATTTCTCAGGTGGAAAACAGGATAACCTTGTATCATGTGGTCTCAGTTTAAATTAACAAACATACAGTATTGATCAGCTATGGATACTATTTACTAACAGAAGTGAATAAGAGAGAAAGTGGAAGATGAGTGTGTGTTGGGGGGGGGCTGCTTACAAGCCAAAGCACAGTGCTCTCCAGAGGCTAATGAATATTGGCTCAAACAGGTAGACACATACTCAAAGTTAACTTTAGCTGTTTGCAGACAGTTCAAACCTGGACTGCGCTTTTCTTATAAGAATAATAAAGATGGTATCACAGTTGAAAACTTAAGAGTGGTTTTAGGTCTAGAAAAGAAGAGTACAGAGAGGAGTAGGCACTTTTGAGATGGTAAAGATTAAGTTTACAAAAAACAATCTGAGCAAATAGCTACTGTAACTACTAGTATATGCAGATACTGAGCCAATTGGGAAAACTTCTGTTAGAAGAAACCGCATCAGACAGTTATGCAGTTACAGATAAAAATATAGCAAGCAGCACTCTGTCCTGGGTCTCTAATGTGATTCTATCCACCAGTATCAGCACAATTATATAGAAATAATAAGACACCAGTATGAGCTGTCTACACACAACACATTTACATGAATAACATTAGTGAACAAGGTGCAGCTATGCAAATAGACCATACTATTATACTAAAAACAATTTGGTGCAGACAAAATGCTAGCATGCCATAGTAACTTCCAATAATAAATCAAAAATCATATTAGATGTCTAACACAATTCAACATAAACATATACAGTTGTAAAATATCTAACACAATTCAACATAAATAGGCATTTACAGTTGTAAAACACTTACTGGAGAGACACTGAGCTTCACATGCGGCCTGTAGCAGAGTGGATTGCAATTTTAAAAATGATGCCTGCCACAGGTAATATTTATTAACATTGGGATTGGCTTAAGGTAATAAACAGGGAAGGGGAGGGGGAGAACAAGGGTGTGAGCAGGCAATTCTTTTGTACTGCTGCTAATGAGCCAAAGCAAAGACAAGTTTGTGTTTAAGAAACAATCAGAATTGACCAAGGACTGCTCTGAAACTGTAAGTGATTTCTTAACAACTTCTCAGGTGGAAAAAAAGAATAACCTTCTATCAGTAGGCTACTGTGGTCTCAGTTTAACTTAACAAACACAGTATTGATCATTTATGGATACTATTTGCTAACAGAAGGGAATAAGAGAGAAAGTGGAAGATGAGTGTGTATGTGTGTGTGTGTGTGTGTGTGTGTGTGTGTGTGTGTGTGTGTGTGTGTGTGTGTGTGTGTGTGTCTGCGCGCGCGCACGTGTGTGTGTGTGTGTGTGGGGGGAGGGGTGGCTGCTTACAAGCCAAAGCAGAGTGCTCTCCAGGGGAAAATTAATATTGGCTCAAACAGGTAGACACATACTCAAAGTTAACTTTAGCTGTTTGCTTCAGTTCAGAACTGGACTGCACTTTTCTTATAAGAATGATAAAGGTGGTACCGCAGTTGAATACTTAAGAGTGGTGTTAGGTCTAGAAAACAAGAGTACAGCAAGGAGTAAGCACTTTTGACATGGTAAAGATATATTATAAAGATTACAAAAAAACAAAACTGAGCAAATATCTACTGTAACTACTAGTATATGCAGATACTGAGCTAATTGAAAAAACATCTGTTATAAGAAACTGCATCAGACAGTTATGCAGTCACAGATAAAAATATAGCGAGCAGCACTCTGTCCTGGGTCCCTAATGTGATTCTATCCACCAGTAACCACACAGTTATATAGAAATAATTAGACACCAGTATGAGCTGTCTACACACAACACATTTACATAAATAACATTAGTGAACAAGGTGCAGCTATGCAAATAGACCAAACTATTATACTAAAAACAATTTGGTGCAGACAAAATGCTAGCATGCCATAGTAACTTCCAATATAAAAGCATAAATCATATTAGATGTCTAACACAATTCAACATAAACATATACAGTTGTAAAATATCTAACACAATTCAACATAAATAGGCATTTACAGTTGTAAAACACTTACTGGAGAGACACTGAGCTCCTCATGGGTCCTGTAGCAGAGTGGATTGCAGTTTTAAAAATGATGCCTGCCTCAGGTCATATTTATTAACTTTGGGATTGGCTTAAGGTAATAAACTGGGAAGGGTGAGGGGGAGAACAAGGGTGTGAGCAGGCAGTTCTTTTGTACTGCTGCTAATGAGCCAAAGCAAAGACATCATGGAACTTATAAACAATGACATTGATAATCTCCAAACTCAGGACCCCACCCAGTTTGGGTTTGTAAAACACAGATCATGTCTCCTAAACCTGATAGACTTCTTTGAAGCAGACACCAAAGCCATAGATGAGGGTAAGGTGGTTCACACAGCCTATCTAGATCTTGCCAAGGTTTTCAACACCATCCCCCACTCTGGAATTATAGATAAACTCACTAAACTAGGTATAAATCCCTATGTCACAAGATGGGTTGCCAACTGGCTCACTGACAGAACCCACACTGTGAAAGTAGCAGACTCCAAATCCAACATCAGACCAGTGACAAGTGGAGTACCACAGGCTTCAGTCCTTGGTCCTCTCCTGTTTGGTATCTACTTCTCTGAAGTATAGGCCAACATAGAAGGTCTTTGGCTAACGAAGTTCACAGATGACTGCAAACTAGGAGCCATAATCAAAACTCCAAAAGATGTGGACATCTTACAAAAGGGCCTTGCTGAGACAGATGCCTGGTCTCAAAGCCATGGCCACAAGCTCAATGCCAAAACGTGCATTGTCATCCCTTTTGGTAAAAACTCAGTACCCATGAACTACCACATAGGCGGTAGTCTACTTAACACTGAAAGTGTGATAAGAGACCTTGGGACACAGGTGGACAGTAGTCTCTCCTTTGATAATCACATTGCCACAGTAGTCAGGAAATCCTTCTACGTGGCACACCTCATCACAAAAGGTTTCTCATCCAGGAAAAGAGAGGTCATTGTTCCCCTCTACTCGTCACTCATTAGACCCATTATAGAGTACAATGCTCCTTTTGGTATGTACCTCACAAGACATCTACAACAACTGGAAAGGCCACAGAAATACCTCACAAAGAGGATTACCAGCCTCAAACAGATGCCCTATGCAGACTGTCTCAGAAAACTGCAGCTTTACTCCATTGCATATCACCTACTCAGAGGCGATCTCTGCCTAACACACAAAGCTATGTCAAACCCAGAGCTTTTAGACATGTTCCACTTAAAGAAATCCTAATCCCTATGAGCTACACAGTCTAGGGACCTAAACCTTGTCACCACAATAAACAGAACATGCTGGAGGGATAGATTCCTGTCCCAGAGACTTCCCATACTCTGGAACAAACTACCTATCTATATCAAACAAAGCTCCTCATTAGCGCTCTTCAAGAAAAATCTTGATGATTGGATGGGAGATAGGAAATTAACCCCATGGATCACTTCTGTGGCTTTGCTTGACAGTGGCACAGGAAAATAATTTTCTTGGGTGGCGAAAGCCAGGGTACCTTTGGCTAGGCTTATATAGGCCCTAGGGCCAATAGCCTAGTACCTACCTATGAACCTATGAACATAAGTTTGTGTTTAAGAAACAATCAGAATTGACAAAGGACAGCTCTGAAACTGTAAGTCATTTCTTAACCATTTCTCAGGTGAAAAAACAGGATAACCGTGTATCAGTAGGCTACTGTGGTCTCAGTTTAAATTAACAAACACACATTATTTATCAGTTATGGATACTATTTGCTAACAGAAGGGAATAAGAGAGAAAGTGGAAGATAAGTGTGTGTGTGTGGGGGGGCTGTTTACAAGCCAAAGCACAGAGCTCTCCAAGGGAAAATGATTATTGGCTCAAACAGGTAAACACATACTCAAAGTTAACTTTAGCTGTTTGCAGACAGTTCAGACCCAGACTGCGCTTTTCTTATAAGAATGATAAAGGTGGTACCACAGTTGAATACTTAAGAGTGGTGTTAGGTCTAGAAAAGAAGAGTACAGAGAAGAGTAAGCACTTTTGAGATGGTAAAGATATATTATAAATATTACAAAAAACAAACTGAGCAAATAGCTTCTGTAACTACTAGTATATGCAGAAACTGAGCCAATTGGAAAAACATCTGTTAGAAGAAACTGCATCAGACAATTATGCAGTCAGAGATAAAGATATAGCGAGCAGCACTCTGTCCTGGGTCTCTAATATGATTCTATCCACCAGTATCACCACAATTATATAGAAATAATTAGACACCAGTATGAGCTGTCTACACACAACACATTTACATGAAAAACATTAGTGAACAAGGTGCAGCTATGCAAATAGACCATACTATTATGCTAAAAACAACTTGGTGCTGACAAGATGCTAGCATGCCATAGTAACTTTTATTTTATTTATTTATTTTACATTTGTTAACCGGGCTAGTCTAGCTGGATATATATCCATTTTCAGTAGAGGCCCGGGGAGAAAAGCTCCACACAGATATACAAATATGTAAAAATATTGTTACATGTTAATTAGGATTAATAAACCAAATGAATCAGGTAGTTATAACATATCAGAGATCAAAAACACTTAAGAAAAGTACAGTGAACATAATATAGCTTAAGAAAGCTAAAACAGATATAATACAGTAATTATTATGTACAATAGTTCACATCAGGTTAAAGAATTTAAGCAATAAGTTTATTAGAGTTTAAATAGTGTCAGTCTTAATTACAAGACTAAGTATTTAAATGTTTGGAAGTATGGTTAGAAGAGAAAGAAACAGGGGTAAAAGGCAGTTGTTAGTCAGGGTTACTACAAGGGCATAGCCAGTGCCTTTGGAGGTATTTTTTTAGTTTTTGTTTAAAGAGTGGCAAGGATGTAATTAGTGTTAGTTCACTGGGTAGCAGGTTCCAGTTTTTTCCTGCTGTGTTAGTAAACAGAGAGTCACCAGCTGTATTATTAGACTTAGTTAAGCTTGCAAGGAGTTTGCTAGAAGACCGTAAGGAGTTCAGATTATTATATGGGATTAAGAGTTTTGAGAGTATAGGGGTATTACTGGGTTGGTAAAATATTTTGTGGGCAATAGTGAGTTGGGGGATTATCAGATGGTTTTGGAATTCCAGCCAGTCTAGTTGCCTAAGATTAGAACAGTGATGAGTTCTGAAGGGATTGCCAGTAGCGAATCTGGCAATATTATTGTAGGACGTTGCTAATTTGTTGAGGTTAGTTTTCTTAAGGTTGGTAAATATAGGTGAGGCATACAGAAGAGTTGAGATTAGATGGGAGTGAGCGATCCTGGCTCTGACTGTTGAGGTTAAGAGGTTTTATTCTATATAAGGATCCTATTTTTCTGTTGACTATTTTAATGGTGTTGTTTATATGGTGATCAAATGAGAGATTTTTGTCAATGGTTATTCCTAAAAGTTTGGTGGTAGAGTCAGGGAAAATGACAGTGCCATTATTTGAAGAGTTTGAGAAGTCTAGGGGGGTGGACCTAGTAGTGGGTGTGAAGAGAAGGAGTTTTGTTTTTTTGGCATTAAGAAGGAGGCAACGTTTGGTAAACCATGTTTCTACAGTATTAAAAACATTTTCAGTAAGAGAGTATAGTTCAGTCAGAGAGGTTGCTGAGCATATTAGTGTGGAGTCATCTGCATATTGAATACAGGTGCTTGAGGAATTGCTACATGGAGATCATTAATAAATAAGGAGAAAAGAAGTGGTCCAAGAATGGAGCCCTGAGGGACCCCGATGGTGACAGGTAAAAAGGAAGAAATTTGATTTTCCCAGAGAACTGCCTGTTGCCTATTGCTGAGGTATGACCTAAACCATTTAATGGCCAGAGAATCAAAGGAAAGAGATTCAAGAATATTAATTAGGAGGGTATGGTTAACCATGTCGAAGGCTTTAGAGAGGTCGATGAAGAGTGCAGATGAGAGGATGTTTTTGTTGAGGTTACTATTGATGGTCTCTGTAAAGGATAGGAGGGCAGTGGTGGTACTATGTGATGGTCTAAAGCCATGTTGACAGCTTGCTATTAAGTTATGTAGAGAGAGATGATGTAAAAGTTGTTGGTGAATGGATTTCTCCATAATTTTTGCTAAGGGTGATAAAAGAGCAATTGGCCGATAGTTAGTGTAATCATTGGAGTTCCCACCTTTATGTAAGGGGATAATATGGGATATTTTCCAGATATCTGGGATGGTTCCTTCTTGAATTGTCCTATTTATAAGTGTAGAAATATGGTAGGCAATTACTTTGGCTGCATTTTGGAGATATTGGGAAGGAAGTTTGTCAGCAGATGGAGTACATGGCTTAAGTTTATGAATAAATTTGTAGATGAGAGAAGTAGAAATGGGTTGTAGTATGAATTTCGAGGAAGAGTGTGGTAAGTTGATGGGAAGGCTGGAGTTATCAGAGATAAGTTGCTTAGCTAGAGATTGTATAGTCTCAGTGAAGAAAGAGTTAAAGGTATTGGCAGTTTGATGGGGAGTATTTGGATCTGCATCAAGTGGGGTGGGTGTTCAGGAGTTACCTGGGGAAAGGAGGTTATTTATGCAAGACCAGAACTTTTGTGGATTATTTTGATGAGTTTGTTGAAGTTTGCAGTAGTAGTTTTTTGTCTGTAAGTATTGCCTTTTTTGTACTATTTCTAAGCTGCCTAAAATGGAGATGATCAGAGCTATTTCTATTAGATCCCCATTTGGCCCAGACTTTATTCCTAAGCAGAATTTGATTTCTAGTTTCATTCGAGAGCCATGGGGCTGTGTTGGACTTCATTCTGATGGAACGTTTAGGAGCATGCTTATCAAGAATAGATAAGAAAGTAGTGTTAAAATACTTTACAGCCTCTTCAAGTGGAAGGGATTTTAAAGGGTTCCAGTTGCAAGCTCTGAGCTCAATTTGAAATAATTCTGCAATAAAGTGTTTGGTAGAGCGTGCTATCCTAAAGGTGGGGGGATTTGGAAAGTCTTTCTTTTCTCTTGTGATGTAGGTCAACGAATGATCACTTACATCATCTGGCAGGGTTCCTACTTTGTAAGTTTGTTTCACTTTGTTAATGAGTATCCAGTCTAAGATACTCTCTTTTTTATTAGGTTTGTTAATTCTTGTTGTAGATGTTATGGTTTGGATAAAGCCATGGAGGTTGATATGAGAGGTAGGATTGTCAGCATTAACACTTTTCCAGCCAATGTTGGTCGCCTAGTATTATTGTTTCTTGGGGGTAAGTAGAAGACACCCAGCTAAGAAAAGCCTCTAATGTAGTTATATTATTGCCAGGTGGTATGTAAATACAGATAATGTATAAAGATTTGTTTGTGTTGATTTGGAGCTTAGTTATGAGGACTTCTGCGTTGCTATCATGGGTTGGATAAGATGGTAGGGTAGAGATGTGAAGTCCATTTTTAAATAGAATGGCTACTCCACCACATTTACGTTTTGTTCGGTCTAGTCTCACTATATTATAGCCTTGTGGAATAATTTCATTGTCTTTCATTTCTGGTTTCAACCAAGTCTCAGTGAGGCAGAGGATATCAAAGGAGTGAATGTCTAGGAGGGCATGAAGGTGAGGTACTTTATTATTGATGCTGTGGATATTCAGATTCCCTATTCGGAGAGAGCTATTGAGTCTAGGGTGAGTAGTTAGGTTAGTAGGGTTGGTAGGGCCAGGGTTGGGGTGGATATCTCCATCTTTTAAGGTGGGATTTTTTAGTTTTGTTATTGAATTGTTTCTAAGGTAAGTTAGAATTTTCAATTTTTTTTCTGAGGGTAGGTCATGATTAATGTGGGAGCGTCTGTGGTATTTAGGTAGTAAGTAACTGGGAGTGGAAGTTATGTTAGAATTTCTACTTAGAGATATGTATGTATAAATTGTAGTTTGTTTGTGGGAATGGTTAAGCTGGAAATAGTGCCGTTTTTCAAAGGAGGTAAGAAGGTAGGGTGAGAAGAGGGTAGTTAAGAGTATAACTATAAGTGTTGGTTTGGCTAGATTAGGGAGAAGCATCTTAGAGGAGAAAAAAAATAAAATAAGAACTTGAGTGTAGGGATAAAAAGAGGGAGAAGATGTGGAGTAGAGGAAGATAAAGGAATACAAGAAGAGAAGAGAGGGGGCACTTAGATGTATGAGTTAAGAGTAGGAGGATATGGTAGAAGTACCCTAAGGAGTGGATTATTGAGAGTAATTGTTAGAGGGTAGGGGTGTGGTTAAAGTATGTGGGGTAGGGTGATGTATGGGATTGGTTGGAAGAGAGAGAGGGTGTGGTTAGGGAAGTATAAGTGTAGGACCCCAGGGGGGTGGGTGGGAATTGGGGGTAGGGTAGGGGAGCGGAGTGAGCCCGTAGGGCGAATGGAGCGGGTAGAGACAATTGAAGGAGAAGCTGGAGAAAAGACTATCAGAAATGCAGGTAACTATAGGTAAGTGAGGTAGAGCATGAGTAGGAAAGGTCAAGATTGACACAGAAATCTAATGAACGTAAAACAGAGGAGGGTAAATTACTGTTTCACCACAAGGTGAATAGGAGGAGGAGCAGGTCAAGAGTTAGAAAAGTATAGTACAGTTGCAGGAGTAAAACAGGGAGAGAGGCAGTAAGTACTGGATAGGATGCAGATGAAGGGAGATAAGAGGAAATATACTATAATTACAGAGGTGGGACACAGAGAGAGAGAGAGAGAGGCAGTGAGAAAAAGAAAGGATAAGGGTGCCACCTAGTGGACAAACAAATAATTGCAGAGAGTGAATGGGAGAGCTAACTGGAGAAGAGCTATGGAAGATTATTGTAAGTGAGGTGGTGATTTGGCAGTTGGGTAGCTGGAAAGGTGGGGTAAAAGCTGCTGGTTGCTCAAACTCAAAGCGAACTTTAGAACCCTAGTAAAAATAGTTGACAGTGGCCTACTGTACAAATGGGACTAAGTCGATAACCTACTTTCTTCCTTCCTTGATGGAGGGTGCTAAGAAAAGGAGTCAAGCAGATGCAGCCGCTGGAGTTAGGGCAGGTTCTTATGTCACCAGATAGGTTGTGGCTAGGGCAGGTTCAAAACAGTGTTGAGCTGGGTACTTTGGGGAGAAAGGGAGACAAATGAAGAGGGTAGAACAGAGTTAGCACAGGTATCAGGGCTATAAAGTCAGTAATAGAAAAATAAAACATTTACATTCAGTCATAGTTACTAATAAATGTATATACAATTCTTGAAGGCATTAAAGCAAGAGTAAAATAATGAATATAAATGCAATTCTTGTGGCAGTTAAAGCATGAGTTTAACATGCAATCTAGGTGCAATAGAACTAAAATTAACATTCACATTCAGTCATAGTTACTAATAAATGTATATGCAATTCTTGTAGGCATTATAAGCAAGAGTAAAATAATGAATATAAGTTCAATTCTAGTGGCAGTTAAAGCATGAGTTTAACATGCAATCTAGGTGCAATAGAACTAAAATTAAGTGAGTAAGGTCTTCATTAAAGTAGTTCAAACATTGCCTAAAATTAATGCAGTAACCAAGAATGCAGGTATAATGGAAATATGAGACACGTTAACATCTAGCCGCACAAGGCTGTCAACAGGTAGTAGGGGTTTCCTAAGCAGTTGGGTTAGCTCCACGAGAGTGGCAGAGTTATAAATAGCCGAAATGGCTAAAATAGCGTTAATATTAATACGCTTAATGTGGACAAGTATAGCATGGTTTCTTAAGCATACAGGTAGTAGGGGTTTCTTAAGCAGTCAGGTTAGCTCCACGAGAGTGGTGTAGTTATAAATAGCCGTTTCGGCTAAAATAGCGCTAACGCGCTTAATTTGGACAAAGTAGTAGGGGTTTCTGAAGCATTCAGGTTAGCTCCACGAAGCATGCATTTATGAATAGCCGTTTTGGCTAGAATAGCTCTAAGCACAAATTGGACAATGCACCTTCATAGGAGTAGTACAATTGCAGGAGCGAGGTTCCCATACAATTGACTAGGTAATGAAAAAATAACCCAACAGATTGAATAGACAAGCTCCACGTGGGTGGCGCAGTATCAAATTACCGTGTAGGCTATGAACAAATTACAGACATAAAATAGGACAGACCACCATCATATAACATGTACACTATCAGAATAAGTATTCCGTGCTATTAACAGAAGGAGACACAGCCACTATCGCTAGGCATTCAGGTTGTCGCCTCCGCAGGTAATCTGCTCAAACAAGCATGCTAGGTAAACGGACAACAATGTTCTGAGCAGCTTCAGTCTGAGGCAAGTAGTCTCAGGTATTACAATTAGGTTAATGGATACGGGGCTAGGAGATAGGTACTACTATAGACAGTACATGGGTCACAACACGATCACCATCACTGCTGATGAAATAGCGGTAACTTAAGATACAGTAATTGTGTCAGTAGCTGAGCGTGAGGAAAGCATGCTGGCCATAATGTAATGTATTACGTTCTCTCAAATATTAAAACAGGAACAGCAAGGCAATTTGTTAAATAACCTTTACAGTGCGAGGGAACAATCCATCTAGCAACAAACAAAAACGCTGTATCACAGTGTTAATCTCACTAAAAAACATTCCATCCACAATAAATACTGCCACAGTCTAATAAGCATTCAGTTCATCGAGCAGGCATCCAAAGTATCCCAGAAACCACTGACTCTACTTACCAGAGGTAAAGACGCTAGGGCTAGAGCGGACAGCAGCCAGGGACTAACAAAGGTGAAAGCAGTAAAAGAAAGGCGCGTTTCAGGACAGGGGCTAAAAGTAACTTCTCAGAGGACTAGAGGCAGCATGGGAAGAGAGGGAGTGTACAACAGATGTAGGTGGGTGGAGCTAGAGTTAGGCAGGCCTGGAGTGGAATATGACTATCCTAAAAACCAGAGGTAGAGATGGGAAGTAAATCAGGAGAGATAGGATAAGACACAGAATACAGAATAGAAAAGGGGTAGTGTCAAGATGAGAGGTTCAACTGTAAGAGACAATTGAAGGAGAAGCTGGAGAAGAGACTATCAGAAATGCAGGTAACTATAGGTAAGTGAGGTAGAACATGAGTAGGAAAGGTCAAGATTGACACAGAAATCTAACAAACGTAAAACAGAGGAGGGTAAATTACTGTTTCACCACAAGGTGAATAGGAGGAGGAGCAGGTCAAGAGTTAGAAAAGTATAGTACAGTTGCAGGAGTAAAACAGGGAGAGAGGCAGTAAGTACTGGATAGGATGCAGATGAAGGGAGATAAGAGGAAATATACTATAATTACAGAGAGAGAGAGGTAGTGAGAAAAGGAAAGTATAAGGGTGCCACCTAGTGGACAAACAAATAATTGCAGAGTGAATGGGAGAGCTAACTGGAGAAGAGCTATGGAAGATTATTGTAAGTGAGGTGGTGATTTGGCTGTTGGGTAGCTGGAAAGGTGGGGTAAAAGCTGCTGGTTGCTCAAACTCAAAGCGAACTTTAGAACCCTAGTAAAAATAGTTGACAGAGGTCTATGTACAAATGGGACTAAGTCGATAACCTACTTTCTTCCTTCCTTGATGGAGGGTGCTAAGAAAAGGAGTCAAGCAGATGCAGCCGCTGGAGTTAGGACAGGTTCTTATGTCACCAGATAGGTTGTGGCTAGGGCAGGTTCAAAACAGTGTTGAGCTGGGTATTTCTTCCTTCCTTGATGGAGGGTGCTAAGAAAAGGAGTCAAGCAGATGCAGCCGCTGGAGTTAGGACAGGTTCTTAAGTCACCAGATAGGTTGTGGCTAGGGCAGGTTCAAAACAGTGTTGAGCTGGGTATTTCTTCCTTCCTTGATGGAGGGTGCTAAGAAAAGGAGTCAAGCAGATGTAGCCGCTGGAGTTAGGACAGGTTCTTAATTCACCAGATAGGTTGTGGCTAGGGCAGGTTCAAAACAGTGTTGAGCGGGGTATTTCTTCCTTCCTTGATGGAGGGTGCTAAGAAAAGGAGTCAAGCAGATACAGCTGCTGGAGTTAGGACAGGATCTTATGTCACCAGATAGGTTGTGGCTAGGGCAGGTTCAAAACAGTGTTGAGCTGGGTACAGAGGTAAAGACGCTAGTGCTAGAGCGGACAGCAGCCAGGGACTAACAAAGGTGAAAGCAGTATTCCAATAATAAAGCATAAATCATATTGGATGTGTAACACAATTCAACATAAACATATACAGTTGTAAAATATCTAACACAATTCAACATAAATAGGCATTTACAGTTGTAAAACACTTACTAGAGAGACACTGAGCTCTTCATGGAGCCTGTAGCAGAGTGGATTGTAGTTTTAAAAATGATGCCTGCCACAGGTAATATTTATTAACTTTGGGATTGGCCTAAGGTAATAAACAGGGAAGGGGGAGGCAGAGAACAAGGGTATGAGCAGGCAGTTCTTTTGTACTGCTGCTAATGAGCCAAAGCAAAGACAAGTTTGTGTTTAAGAAACAATCAGAATTGACCAAAGACTGCTTTGAAAGTGTAAGTCATTTCTTAACCATGTCTCAGGTGGAAAAACAGGATAACCTTGTATCAGTAGGCTACTGTGGTCTCAGTTTAAATTAACAAACACACAGTATTGATCAGTTATGGATACTATTTGCTAACAGAAGGGAATAAGAGAGAAAGTGAAAGATGAGTGTGTGTGTGTGTGTGTGTGTGTGTGTGTGTGTGTGTGTGTGTGTGTGTGTGTGTGTGTGTGTGTGTGTGTGTGTGTGTGTGTGTGTGTGTGTGTGTCTAGGGGAGGCTGCTTACAAGCCACAGCACAGTGCTCTCCAGTGGATAATGAATATTGGCTCAAACAGGTAGACACATACTCAAAGTTAACTGTAGCTGTTTGCAGACAGTTCAGACCCGGACTGTGCTTTTCTTATAAGAACGATAAAGGTGGCACCGCAGTTGAATACTTAAGAGTGGTGTTAGGTCTACAAAAGAAGAGTACAGAGAGGAGTAAGCACTTTTGAGATGGTAAAGATATATTATAAAGATTACAAAAAACAAACTGAGCAAATAGCTACTGTAACTACTAGTATATGCAGATACTGAGCCAAATGGAAAAACATCTGTTAGAAGAAACAACATCAGACAGTTATGCAGTCACAGATAAAAATATAGTGAGCAGCACTCTGTCTTGGGTCTCTAATGTGATTCTATCCGCCAGTAACAGTGCAATTATATAGAAATAATTAGACACCAGTATGAGCTGTCTACACAAAACACCTTTACATGAATAACATTAGTGAACAAGGTGCAGCTATGCAAATAGACCATACTATTATACTAAAAACAACTTGGTGCAGAGAAAATGTTAGCATGCCATAGTAACTTCCAATAATAAAGCATAAATCATATTAGATGTCTAACCCAATTCAACATAAACATATATAGTTGTAAAATATCTAACCCAATTCAACATAAATAGGCATTTACAGTTGTAAAACACTTACTGGAAAGACACTGAGCTCCTCATGGGGCCTGTAGCAGAGTGGATTGTAGTTTTAAATATGGTGCCTGCCACAGGTAATATTTATTAACTTTGGGATTGGCTTAAGGTAATAAACAGGGAAGTTCTTTTGTACTGCTGCTAATGAGACAAAGCAAAGACAAATTTGTGTTTAAGAGACAATCAGAATTGACCAAGGACTGCTCTGAAACTGTAAGTCATTTCTTAACCATTTCTCAGGTGGAAAAAAAGGATAACCTTGTATCAGTAGGCTACTGTGGTCTCAGTTTAACTTAACAAACACACAGTATTGATCAGTTATGGATACTATTTGCTAAAAGAAGGGAATAAGAGAGAAAGTGGAAGATGAGTGTGTGTGTGGGGGGGGGGTTGCTTACAAGCCAAAGCACAGTGCTCTCCTGGGGATAATGAATATTGGCTCAAACAGGTAGACACATACTCAAAGTTAACTTTAGCTGTTTGCAGACAGTTCAGACCTGGACTGCGCTTTTCTTATAAGAATGATAAAGGTGGTACTGCAGTTGAATACTTAAGAATGGTGTTAGGTCTAGAAAAGAAGAGTACAGAGAGGAGTAAGCACTTTTGAGATGGTAAAGATATATTATAAAGATTACAAAAAACAAACTGAGCAAATAGCTACTGTAACTACTAGTATATGCAGATACTGAGCCAATTGCAAAAACATATGTTAGAAGAAACCGCATCAGACAGTTATGCAGTCACAGATAAAAATATAGCGAGCAGCACTCTGTCCTGGGTCTCTAATGTGATTCTATCCACCAGTAACAGTGCAATTATATAGAAATAATTAGACACCAGTATGAGCTGTCTACAGCAACACATTTACATGAATAACATTAGTGAACAAGGTGTAGCTATGCAAATAGACCATACTATTATACTAAAAACATCTTGGTGCAGACAAAATGCTAGCATGTCATAGTAACTACCAATAATAAAGCATAAATCATATTAGATGTCTAACACAATTCAACATGAACATATACAGTTGTAAAACATCTAACACAATTCAACATAAACAGGCATTTACAGTTGTAAAACACTTACTGGAGAGACACTGAGATTCTCATGGGGCCTGTAGCAGAGTGGATTGTAGTTTTAAAAATGTTGCCTGCCACAGGTAATATTTATTAACTTTGGGATTGCCTTAAGGTAATAAACAGGGAAGGGGGAGTTGGAGAACAAAGGTGTGAGCAGGCAGTTCTTTTATACTGCTGCTAATGAGCCAAAGCAAAGACAAGTTTGTGTTTAAGAAACAATCAGAGTTGATCAAGGACTGCTCTGAAAGTTTAAGTACTTTCTTAACCATTTCTCAGGTGGAAAAACAGTATAACCTTGTATCAGTAGGCTACTGTGGTCTCAGTTTAAATTAACAAACACACAGTATTGATCAGTTATGGATACTATTTGCTAAGAGAAGGGAATAAGAGAGAAAGTGAAAGATGAGTGTGTGTGTGTGTGGGGGTTACTTACAAGCCAAAGCACAGTGCTCTCCAGGGGATAATGAATGTTGGCTCAAACAGGTAGACACATACTCAAAGTTAACTTTAGCTGTTTTTAGACAGTTCAGACCCAGACTGCACTTTTCTTATAAGAATGATAAAGGTGGTACCGTAGTTGAATACTTAAGAGTGGTGTTAGGTCTAGAAAAGAAGACTACAGAGAGGAGTAAGCACTTTTGAGATGGTATAGATATATTATAAAGATTACAAAAAATAAACTGAGAAAATAGCTTCTGTAACTACTAGTATATGCAGATGCTGACCCAATTTGAAAAACATCCGTTGGAAGAAACCGCACCAGACAGTTATGCAGTTACAGATTAAAATATAACGAGCAGCACTCTGTCCTCAGTCTCTAATGTGATTCTATCCACTAATAACAGTGCAATTATATAGAAATAATTAAACACCAGTATGAGCTGTCTACACACAACACATTTACATGAATAACATTAGTGAACAAGGTGCAGCTATGCAAACAGACCATACTATTATACTGAAAACAACTTGGTGCAGACAAAATGCTAGCATGCCATAGTAACTTCCAATAATAAAGCATAAATAATATTAGTTGTCTAACACAATTCAACATAGACATATACAGTTGTAACATATCTAACACAATGCAACATAAATAGGCATTTACAGTTGTAAAACACTTACTGGAGAGACACTGAGCTCCTCATGGGGCCTCTAGCAGCGTGGATTGTAGTTTTAAAAATGGTGCCTGCCACAGGTAATGCTTTTTAACTTTGGGACTGGCTTAAGGTAATAAACAGGGAAGGGGGAGGGGGAGAACAAGGGTATGAGCAGGCAGTTCTTTTGTACTGCTGCTAATGAGCCAAAGCAAAGACAAGTTTTTGTTTAAGAAACAATCAGACATGACCAAGGACTGCTCTGAAACTGTAAATCATTTCTTAACCATTTATCAGGTGGAAAAACAGGATAACCTTGTATCAGTAGGTTACTCTGGTCTCAGTTTAACTTAACAAACACACAGTATTGATCAGTTATGGATACTATTTGCTAACAGAAGGGAATAAGAGAGAAAGTGGAAGATGAGTGTGTGTGTGTGTGGGGTGGGGCTGCTTACAAGCCAAAGCACAGTGCTCTCCAGGGGGAAATGAATATTGGCTCAAACGGGTAGTCACATACTCAAAGTTAACTTTAGCTGTTTGCAGACAGTTCAGACACGGGTTGCGCTTTTCTTATAAGAATGATAAAGATGGCTCTGCAGTTGAATACTTAAGAGTGGTGTTAGGTTCAAAGTTAACTTTAGCTGTTTGCAGTCAGTTCAGACCCGGACTGTGCTTTTCTTATAAGAATGATAAAGGTGGTACCGCAGTTGAATACTTAAGAGTGGTGTATGGTTCAAAGTTAACTTTAACTCTTTGCAGATAGTTCAGACCTGGACTGCGCTTTTCTTATAAGAATGATAAAGGTGGTACCGCAGTTGAATACTTAACAGTGGTGTTAGGTTCAAAGTTAACTTTAGCTGTTTGCAGACAGTTCAGACCCAGACTGCGCTTTTCTTATAAGAATGATAAAGGTGGTACCAGAGTTGAATACTTAAGAGTGGTGTTAGGTTCAAAGTTAACTTTAGCTGTTTGCAGACAGTTCAGACCTGGACTGCGCTTTTTTTATAAGAATGATAAAGGTGGTACGGCAGTTGAATACTTAAGAGTGGTGTTAGGTTCAAAGTTAATTTTAACTGTTTGCAGACAGTTCAGACCTGGACTGCGCTTTTCTTATAAGAATGATAAAGGTGGTACCGCAGTTGAAAACTTAAGAGTGGTGTTAGGTTGGAGAGACACTGAGCTCCTCATGGAGCCTGTAGCAGAGTGGATTGTAATTTGATGGGTAAGTAATCTATGCTTAGGTTTTCTTTGTAGAAAATTGCAACCCCACCTCCCTTCTTCCTGATCCTGTCTAACCTGTGTACGCAATAACCTATGGGAGTATGTCTGGATCCTTTATATGGGGTTTTAGCCAAGTTTCTATTGCTATAGGAATGTGTCTGGTGAGCACTGTGCAATGACTGCATGAAAATCTGCGATTTTGTTAACTAGGCTTCTAATGTTCATGTTAAGAATGATAAGGTCTGAAGTTTTAATATGGGGGAGGGGTGGAATGGTAGGGATGATGGTGTGTTGTGCAGTATGTGGCCCGGGATTGGGGTGTATATCACCACTACAGAGAATCTGTGATAATATGCATGCATGTTTGTGTGATAGTTTGGAGAGTATGTGAAGGTGTTTGCTGAAGTGGTTAGTGGTATTGCTAACAACTACATGCTTGAAGTGGAAGTATGCAATATGTATGTGATTGTAGAGTTGGGAAGAGATGGAAAGGTAGGAGAGTGAGGAGTGGACAGTATTAGGATAATATATTGTGGAGTTATGGACATGTATTTGTAAGTGAGTGTAGGATGTTAGATAGTATGCAGATAGCAGTAGGGTATAGAGTGTGGGAAGGAGAAAGAGCATGGTGTGTATTCTTTGTTTTGGAATGTTAGGTTAGCTTGATGGTGTGATAAAGAAGATGTAGGGACAGAGGGGTCTTGGTGTAGTGTGGTGGGAGTAGACTGATTAAGGCCAGTTGCACTGAGTTGTAAGAGGGGAAGGAGGAGTGTTACATATCGAGGTGTGACTGGTGGATGGAGGGTGATTGCTGATTGGAAGAAGTTAGGATTTAGGGGGAGTGGTTAGTTTTTGTATAAGTCTAGGTGATCCAGGGGGGTGGGTGGGAATGGGAGTAGGGTAGGGGAGTGGAGTGAGTCCAAGCGTATCAAGGGCAAATGGAGTTGGCTGGTCCCCCTCAGAGACAAGTGCAAAGAAAAACAATTAGTATGAAAAGAGGAAACCTTGCAGCTGTAAGGTAAGTGAAAGCAGGGGAAGGCAAGGAAGAGTTAGAGGCAGAAAGGTAGGAGTGTAACCAGATAGTTGCAGAAATACTACTTTTAATGAGTTGGTGTTTAAGTAAATCAACAAAGGAAGGCAAATCTATTTGGGAACAAAATACACCAAGTAAATGGTACTAGCCTTGCTATACAGGAATTCCAGTGGGGAGGCAGATTTATTTGGGATAAAATACAACAACCATAATGTTAGTTGCACCACCTAGTGGCAAAAGATGGAGCTATAGCTGCCTGGGGTTGGGGAGACCCCTTTCAGGTGTGCACAAAAACTGAAGCAATGTTTAAAAAAAATAACTAGTAAAAGTACCAGATTTGCTATTAAAAAGAATTGCAAACATCCAGTCACAATGTTTAAAATTAACTATTAAAGGACTAAATTTGCTAATAATAAGAATTGTAAAAATCCAGTCACCTATGGAAACTTTTCTGGTGGGTATCTTTATTAAAAAGTGTTATTCTTGGCTTGAAATAACTGTAGGAAGAAACTAGACCATAGCAGTGGTTTTATTTGACAGTGTTGCAGTTGCTGAGGGGACCCAAGCTGCAATGATAAAGGTAGAACAAGTGTGCTGTAAAAAGAGATAATAACTGGTGTTAGGAGTATGGCTAGTCATTGCAAAGTGCACAACACCTCAGTGAACATTAAAGTAAGAGGACTGAGGGTGAGCTGACTGAGTGTGGATATATGTTGTTAGGAGAGGTATAAAGTAACCTGGAGAGAATGTAAAAGGACCTGTGGTGTCTGTGGAGTGAGGGTACAATAACTGAGAGAGACAGAAGTTTAACAGACCGTAATGTACAGACTGCCGACCTCAGGCCTTGTAGTGGATTAGATATCAGACAGAACTCATACAATAGTAACAGTAAAACACATACTTATGCAGTCATCATTTCTCAAAATAAGAGTGTAGTAGGCAATAATTGGTCAGAAGACATTTGAAGATAACACATAACACACACGTATGCAGAACTCTAATATTAAGTAATACAGAATAGCACTGATCAATAGAGGCTGAAGAAGTTTGCCAGTTGCCAACAAGGAACAAGAGTTTCTGTCTCTGGCAACTTTAAGACTCTGCTTTAATAAATGGAATATGAGCAGTTACGGTTTCTAAAAATAACTATAGAAAGGATACTATAGGCAAGTACACAAAACAGTCAGTACCAGTTAAGGAGCATTACATTACACAAGTCGCCATCCAAAATTCATTGTAAGTATAACAGTATATTTAACAGCAAACAGTTTATTTAGTAAAAGCAGTCACTGCTTCATTTAGTCCCCTAGACTATTGTAAACATAACAGCATATTTAATAGCAAACAATTTATGTAGTAAAAATACCCACTACTTCAGTTAGCTCCCTAGACTACATACAGTTAGGTAAGTACTTCAACTGGAAAACATAAAAATGCCTATTGACCCAGGTGTACAACAAATATTTGAGAATAGCTTAAACAATTGCAGGCACTTACTTGCAGGTGTGCACACTGAAAAGGGGCTGGGGAGAGCTTCCTCACCATGAGCAGGCCAAAATAACTATTTAAAAATGTCACTGTTCAAGAAGACCCACTACTATAGACTTGTCAATGTGCATGGAGGAGGGGAGAATCAGAGGGTGGAGATACAAAATGGGGGAAGGTAGAACCAGAAAAAGCAGGTAGAGTTATGCCCCCACTCTGTCATAGAAGAGTGCAAAGAAAAACAATCAGTATGAGGAGTGGAAAAACTTGGAGCTGTAAGGTAAGTGAAAGCAGGAGAAAGCAAGGATGAGGTAAAGGCAGAAAGGTATGAGTGTAACCATATAGTTGCAGAAACAATACTTTTATGGCCTTGGTGTGTAAGTAAATCAACAAAGGAAGGCAAATCTGTTTGAGGCCAAGATACACCGAGTAAATGGTACTAGCCTTACTTTGCAGGAATTCCAATGGGGAGGCAGATTTTTTTGGGACAAGATACAGCAAGTATAATGTTAGTTGCACCTCCAAGTGGCGAGAGATAAAGCTATAGTTGCCTTGGTGGGGTAGAGCCCTTTCAGGTGTGCACATCAGCCGAAACAATGTTTACAAAATAACTAGTAAAAGTACCACATATGCTATTAAAAAGAATTGTAAACATCCAGTCACAATGTTTAAAAAATAACTATTGAAGGACCAAATTTGCTAATAATAAGAATTGTAAAAATCCAGTCACCTATGCAGACTTTTCTGGTGGGTATCCTTATTAAAAAAGTGTTATTCTTGGCTTGAAATAACTATAAGAAAAAAACAGACTATAGCAGTTGTTTTATTTGTCAATGTTGCAGTTGCTGGGGGGAGAACCCAAGCTGCAATAATAAAGGCAGACCAAGTGTGCTATGCAGAGTTTTGTGGTGGATATCCGCTTGAAAAAACTTTATGAAGAAACCAGACCATAGCAGTGGTTTTATTTGACAATGTTGCAATTGCTGGGGGGAGGGGGGGTGACTCGAGCTGTGATGATAAAGGCAGACCAAGTGTGCTATGCAGACTTTTCTGGTGGGTATCTTTATTAAAAACGTGTTTTTCTTAGCTTGAAACAACTGTAGGAAGAAACTGGACCATAGCAGTGCTTTTATTTGGCAATGTTGCAGTTGCTGGGGTGGAGGAACCTGAGCTGTGACGATAAAGGCAGACCAAAGTGGCCTCTGACACACAGGACACAGATTTGGTGATATAGTCCATCTCGGATGGTGACAGTCATGTGGATGCAGCTATAGCCTCTGATGTGGAGGAAAACATGTCCAGCCATTCTGACAATGTGGAGACATCAGATGATGGACAGGATGATACCTGTGCACCACAGTCCCATGTTGCATCTGCAGGTGATGCTGACACTTCCTCACAACTGAGTGATACTGACCAGCGCAATATACATAGGCATGTAAATGGTGTGCATGGGCACTTGTCAGAGGGTGTCCATCTACTCTTAAAGGCAAATAAATGTTCCCAGTGATGTCATGGAACAGACATTCGTGCACTTGCCTGTGCTATGGATTGTGATGCACACCAGCTGCATGTGCTGCAGGAAGGACAGGAGTGGAGACACAGAGAGGTCATGGCAGCATTGGCTGCTCAGAATGACAACATGTTATCTGTGGCTTGGTCTATTGAAACCCTGGTTGTGGCAGTGCTACAACAATGTCATTATATGAGCTAGGTTTTGCATGCCCTGACTATGCTTAGTCAATGCCATATGGGAGAGACAGGCCCCCCTCTCAGTAGACCAACCCTTACCTATCAGGCATCACTGTATATGCTGCAATGTGCACACACATCTGCTGCAAGCCAGTCCAGTGCAGGCCTAGAAGTCATGACCTGACAGTCAACTTGCACCCAGGTTCCTTCCCACAGTGTATCTCCACATGCTGGTGTCACTCCATCAGTCTCCAATGTGGAGCCACATGGGCTGTGTGTTTCCATTCATAGAAAGAGTATCCAGGACCATGGTGTAGCCAATCAGCATGGAGACCCTAGACTGCATTAGAGTAACACTGGCACTCGATCCACTATGTCCTGTAGTGTTAGTCTGACACCATGGTGATGATGAATGCTGTACAGACCACTGATGATTTCATCTAGCTGTAGTTGTTGTGAAGTCTGATGATGTGGGAGTCTGTCACTTTTACTAAATTAGTTGACTCCATTCAGTACATGATAATATTTCCATGCTTTACATTGCTATATGTTAATAGTGATACTGACAACAGTTCTGCAGTATGTCCTGACTTGCTTTCCTGTTTGCATAATTTGCTAGTGAAGAGATAGGAATGGGGTTCACAAAAGTATGTCCCTTGTTGTCTGTATGCAAACCAGTGTCACTTGTAGCCTGAGTGGATGGTCCTTGTCATGATAGATTTGTATATGTTCATACTGTTATATGTTACAATTATGTAATGTTTGATGCTCATTGTGTACATCAATTGGGTAATGTCTATTAAATGTAATCTATGCTGCTTTTGTGGGTCAACACCTGAACATTAATGTTTAATCTCTGTACTTCTGTATGTTTGGTCTAGACGTGTGTTAACATCCTCTGTCACTCGTGCCTGTTTCTTCTGCCCCCTGTTTTCTTCCCTTCTTCTGATAGCTGTCTGATGTCATCCTCAGATATCTGGGGCTCTTAAGGTAGGTCACCCATGCCTGCAGTAGGAAGACCGCCATGTGTGGTTATTAGCATATTGTGTAGCATGATGCACACAGTAATCATTTGTGCTGCCTTTTCAGGGGTGTATTGCAGTGCACCCCCGGATGTGTCCAAGGGTCTACTTCTAAATTTAGATGTTTCAAAACTTTGAATTTCTTATGGTCGAGACCATAAGATCGAAGTTTTGAAATGTTAAAAAAGTAAAAAGGAAAAATAAAACAAAAAATATATATTTTTTACATTTTGCAGGGGGGCAAGCTCCCCCTGCACCCCACACCCCCTGCTAATTAAATATACCAACTCTGAGATCATACTACAGTAATGAAAACAGTAAATATACTACTCCATGCAGTACGGCGATCTCCATTTAAGCAGTTTGAAGTTTCAAAACTTCGATCTTATGGTCTCGACCATAAGAAATTTGAAGTTTTGAAACTCTGAAATTTCAAAGTAGACCTGTATCCAGACATCTGAACCTAGTTTTCAGTACACCAAACATGGTGCTTCATGTCATGGTGTACAATCTATTGTAGGCCTCCTATGCAGGGTTGGAGGGTTCCCTATATGGAGTCATTAGTCATGGTTCAACCATAGTCACCCGTTGTTGGGGGAACTCATATGCTGTCATCATGCATAATGTTAACAGGGCTATATTTAACTTACATTCTTGCTATATTCCTGTACTTACCCAGTAGCAGTCCCTTAGGTATTTCACCATGTTAGAATGCAGCCCTCAGGCCACTTTCCCGCCATATTGCAGCATCATGGATGCTCCTTAGGTATGTCACGCTGATATTTGTTATGCTTCCATCTGCTACACACTCCACCTGATAGTTCAGGGATGGCCACCCCTTTCTGTTGGTATATCTTTCTGATTCTGGTTCCATGGGGGTCTTAATAGGGATGTGGGTGCAGTTCATGGTGGAAGTTGGCGATGTTATAGAACTGGTGCATGACATTTCATTACTCCATGAGTGTAGATGGGAAGTGTATATGGTCAAATACCTTGGTGCACATTGTTGCCAGGAATTGTACAACACATATGCAGTGTCTTCCATAAGTTATTGGAATATCCCAGATGCCAATATACCTACGCTCAGACAGACTTTGTTTTCAAGAGGTATGGGTGTTGCTTTTCTTGTGTATTCTATAAGATGATGAGGCTTGGGCATTTATTTAAGTAGTTTATTACACGCAGACACATCAAGATGGATGACTGATACATTAAACTAAAACTAATTAACTGATTGACTACTACACACATACATGCTTTCACTCTGGCTGCTCACTCAAAATGTCACTATTGCTTGCATGTGTCCAGTACTTATATGCACTTGCTCACTGACTGGAATGGCTCTTAAAGGTGCACACACATACTCTAATCTACAATGGGGTTGCCGTGCAATGTAGGCACAGACATGCGTGGGGTGCACATGTCACACATGGCCTGCACCAGCTGTCTTAGCAGTACCTGTCAATAATTTCTTGATCTGACAGTTGTCTTAGTTCTAGCCTGGCTCTCTGGCTGCCCATGTTTAGGATGCACTGCTAGATTCTCCTCTATGGCTTCCAGTACCACAGCCTGTTGCAGTTCATTCACTGCAGGTTGCATTTTTTTATTCAGTATTGATTTTGCTCTTTAGGATTCTGTGGGTGATAGCTTCCTTTCCTTCCATTGCAGTATGGCATTCACCAAGGATTTTGGAAACAGTTAACATTGCACTTTGTTACATTTAAGTTGCGTTGGGCATGCCTGTTGTGTTTTGGAATTCTACATGCATGTGCAGTGTGTTGGAAATCTACGTGCATGTGCAGAGTCTGTAATTATCTTATGCTGAATAAATAAGCACTCAGACTGATCCAGCATGCCTTCTGAAATCAAGTCTGCAGCTGGTGCATTGACATCTTCCTTTATGTGCTGTACTGCCTGCAACTAGCTTTTGGAATTCAGGCCCAGGACTTGCAAGCAGAAACAAAAGCAATGTGGAAGATACACAGACACTTCCAATATTATTAGGAGCAATAGAACTAATAAAAATAATTTACAATTGTTCTTAAATATGCTACCAATACTGTATAAACTGCAGAGGAGGCAATTCTGTGTATGTTATAAGTGCTGAGAAGAGCATTCTTAAGTAACACCAAGAATGAAACAGTACCAGTTTTATGAACTCATGTATTTTACTGAAAGTTTTTGTTTAATCCAATGTCTTTGTATTGAAATTGTTATCCTGTGTGGCTTTTATTGTTTGCATTAATATATGACATTGTATAATTTTGTGTGGAGCTTTTCTCACAGGGTCTCCACTGAAAATGGTTATTTTCCTAGTCAGCCTTTCCCAGTCAAGAAAGGGAAATAAATAAAGAAGCAGCTCAGCTATGCAAGTAGTGCACCACACTGTCCACTCCAACATGTGCTAGAATTAAAAATATACAATTAAGAAAATAAATTTATAAATTAACTTACAACTTAAATTTCAACTTTATTTAGGAGTTTTAGCCCAAAATGCCATTAAAATGAAGTCAAGCTATTTATTTACTATACAGGGTTTAAGAACAAATACACTGAATTTATGGAAAAAGGTATTAACAACAGAAATTTAAACTGAACATGATTATCCCAGTCCCTTTAAAGAACATTTAAAAAAAAGTTGATTCTTAAGCGCCCTCCACATGTCAGACAGAGAGAGGCACTGCTAAAGCTATGTAGATAGCAGTTACTGAAGTAAGGGACATGGAAGGAAAAAGAGCTTGCAATATATGCAGATCATAGTTTCACACCCATTTTCAAGTCTCCTTTAAAAAGACATGTTCACAAAAACATCGATGTTGTACATGAGTCACCAAAACTGTACCAAATTAAGTATCTGTGTACAAGTGATGTATTCTATGTAAGAATAACTTAAACGCCTCCTCAAGTATGAGGAATGAATAACATTTATGATATAAAGAATAATATAGCAATAACCCATGCCTGGGTGTGGGTAATCTTGGTTAACAACCCGTGTGGGGTGGGTTTTGGTCAGGACCAAAGACAACCAAACAAAAAGAAATCCAGGGTTCGCCCGCTCAGAACATTAGAATTTGTTATGCTATTACTTTATGCAAATTAAGAAACAATTACTTTATTTAAATAATAGCATTCATCACCTCATCTTTGCTGCTTGCTGCCCTTGTCTGGCATCAGCGGTTCTCATGCTGGCCAATGCGGTGAAATGCCTATCACGAGTTAAAGCTAAATTTAAGGGTGAAGTTGCAGAGAATCTTTCGGACAGCTTAAAAATAATATGTTAGCTATGGTTTTGTTTACAGAAAAATAAAAAACAGCAGTTTCAAACAGTAACTTTCAGGTGCTCTGTCTTTCTTAAGCTTTCTTAACATAACTTATAAAGTATGTTAAATATGCTAAACGTTTTTCTTTGTTTTCTCCGTTTTTTACGGATGTCTCCGTTCTGCTTAGCACCAGACAGTTTAAATAATTAAACAACTTTTTAAAATAGCTTTTTTTTTCCTTTGTCGCGCTGTTAAAAATGGTAAAAAGCGAGACGTGATTTTCTTTTAAAGATATATCATTTCCGATGTTGCGCTCCGGGCCTTTTCCGCGGACGATAACAAGTAAGATCAATTATTAACAATGCACGGCCAATGTATAATAGGACTATACCCACAGCTCTTAAAACAGTTAGAAGGTGGTTTCCAATGGCATCCATTTTGTGATTATAAGGAAACAACAGTTGAAAATAGTATAAATACTTCTTAAGAGTTTAGCAGCAAAACCAGGAGAGATATACACATTTTTAAGCTGCTAAGTGAGTAGAGGGAGGATTAGTATGAGGTCTGAGTACAAAACCAAAATGTCTCAGTGTACCATAGTCATGAGTCCAAAGGAGGTTAATGTAAATACAGTCTACTTTTCCAGAAGTAGAGCAACAGATAAATTCAGATGAAACTCTTAATATTCAAATCTATATTATATAAAGATAAGAAGGATGTGTATGATCAGTGTAGTGTTTGCTACCACAACATTCTTACTAGTTGCACATAGTAGACAGGATTGGTTTGGGTAACTATTACCATACCACACTTTTTGGGCATGACATTTCATGGAGCTTTTCTCATTATGGACTTTCTTTCTTAACAACAAAGTATCCCAACTCTTAATTTTGCATGTGCAAGCCGAGGGAGAAAATCACTGTTCACAGACTCTTACAAAGAATCCAGTATTTGTGAATTGGGAGAGCTGGCATCCAGTTTACGCAAAGAAAACTGTTATTACAGTCAAGGATAGTGCTATTGTTGGAAATTAAATTAAAATGTTGGTATACCAGCAATTTACATTTTATTTCACTTTAGTTTATTTCTACTTGTTTTTGGTTTACTCAGCTATTTTGAGATAGGCATGCAGCACACTGCTACAAATGTGGTGGAGGTGTGAGTATATTGTTTGTAGTGTGCTTACCTTTTCTTCACCATTGTGTGGATGTTGAGTTAATATATTTAATTAAGAGGAGTGTTGCTGTGAAGCACCACCACATATGTTAGTTTTCTTTTTTATGCCTATGTATTTCACCATTTCTTACTTGAAACTAGTAGCTTCTTTCTTTGTGGATTCCCAGTAACAGAACTGATTTCTCTGTTGTAGGACCCAGTGTTCAAATTGCACTCAAGGTGTGTTTTGAGTACATAAATCCTCTGTCCTACTTCTGCCCTGTGAAAGATAAAATGTGAAAACTTGACAAAGAAGTAATCTGCTTACCTTTCTGCTGATGTGGTCTGGGTTGAATAGGGCAAGTGCTAGAAGTAACTATGATATTGCAATTCATAGGCACTCTGAGTCTGAAATACAAACTCTGCTTCAAGTCCCTTGCATAGTGCAGAACACACTTATGAATAATGCCCGGAGGCAAACACGTTAATGCATTTGTTCAGCTTCTCCAGTTTGTTAATGCTTTAATTAGTAGCCATAAACGTGACTTTTCCGCCATTTTAGCTTCTGTTGATCCTTAACCATTTTACCATCCTAATTGTTCACCAACATCTGAAACCAACTCCTCATCACTATGTCACTGTAATTGTATAATCTGTCTTGAAGATTGGCTTAGCATTTCCTTTGTAAAATCTACCTTTCAGACAGGCTGTTAAAAATGTTATCACTTTAGTTACTCAGTTAAGGTGCTGACAGCAAGTTAAACAGTTCATATAGAATGCTATCTGGAGGAAAAGAATCAAAGCCAGGGTTCTGAAGTTTCAAAGACCACACAAGTAGATATTTTTAAATCTATATCAAAATGTATTATATTATCCCTAAGAAGAAATCCTGGTTGAATCTACAGAATCATACTGTGTACCGTATAAATTAGATTTAGTTGGTTACACTTACAAGGCAGCAACATGAAAATACTACACCAGCAAGTGCCCTGGTATAGAAATTATTGCCTTGACATGGACATCAGGGTGCCATATTCAGTACTCATTATCGGTTATTAGAAGGCCCAACCACAACAGGAAGTACTGCAGGACTGCGGTATCTCTATTTTAGTGAGAGGAGGAAGGATAAAGTGATAGTCATATGTACACACTGACTCCGGTCAGTGCTGAAGTATAACATGAATGTGCTATGGGGATAACTTATGCTCTCTGAGATGTGAAAAACTATGAAAATGGGATGGGTCTCCCTCCTCAGTGTTCCCGACTTGTACCTGTGTCTAGCCTTCTGACATACCAAGAGTCTCACCCCAACCTCAGTAAATGACTTACTAAGCTTGCAGATAGCACTAAGTCATAGCTCTTAACTGCCTGATTTTCACAGAATGTCCAGATTTGTGCCTCCTATTTTTGGTCCATTTTTCATAAAACTTATGGTTTTCTGGCAAATCAGTGAAGACTGAATTCACTAAATGATGACAGACATTTAAGTTTCAGACTTTATATCCCTCAGAAAATGTATGGTAACACAAAGCCTTTTGTTCTAACAACTTTCTAAGTTTATGCGATCATTATTTAAAATTTGTCCCTATTTTTGGGTCTTTGTCCCGCCATTATTTTTCACTTTGTAAAAATTTGTTATGTTAAGAGGCTGAGTGGTATGCATACCTCTCAGCTGTCCAGATTTTCACAGACTGTCCAGAACTTTGCTTTATATTTTTAGTCTTCCTCATAAAATTTGTAATTTGTGGCAAGTCAGTGAGGACTGAATTCACTAAATAATGACAGGTACTTGAGTTTCAGACTTCATATTATGCCTCTCAATCTCTTTCAGCAAAAAATCTGGACAAAGACACAAATAATGGGGGACGATGGCCCCAAAATAGGGACACTTTTTAAATATTGCTCTTGCAAACTTAGAAAGTTGCTAAACTAAGTTTTGCATTAGCGTGAATTTTCTTAAGGATATAAAGTCTGAAACTCAAATGTCTGCCATTCTTTTCTGATTCCAGTCCTTAATAATTTGTCAGTGTTTTGCCAGAAAACCACAATTTTATGAAAAACATGTAAAAAATATGAGGCAAAAATCTGGATATTGTGCGAAAATCTGGATGGTTGAGAGGTATGCTTCATATCCTTCAGAAAATGCATGGTAACAGAAGACCTTTTATTTTAGCAACTTTCTAAGTTTATAAGAGCAATATTTAAGATGTGTCCCTATTTTTGAGATTTTGTTTATTTTTGGCTTTGTCCAGATTTGTTTTGTGCTAAGAGGTTGAGAGCTATGGAGGTATGCACTGAGTGACTGATGGCTTTAATGACACATTCCTCATGGGAGAATCTCTGCATTGAGCACATCAAGTATTACTAGAGCAAGTGTGTTTCATTATGGAGAATGACCGAGTAATGCAAGGGACAGAAGGATGGTGCTGATAAGCTATGATGAAGGTCTGTGGTGATAATGGAGTCAAGAGTACTCCAAGAATGGTTAATGACAGAGGGTCAAAAAGACATTCTAAGATTAGAATAAAAATCTTCAAAAGTGATAGTTATGAGACCAGGCTTCATAACAAAAATGCAGCTTCACTATAATTGCACTGTCCAGTACTTTCAAATAACATATACAGTATGGCCTTTTATATGTGACAGTTAACATTATTCATAACTAGGAGAAAAGTAGTTATATGTTTTATGAGTTTTATCCCCAAAGAAAATGACTTATAAATCTAATCACATATCTCTTTGATGTAACTTTGCCAATGACAGGGAATTTGCCAATACTCACGGAAAATATATTTACCAATTGCTATATGAAAGGCCACATTGTAGGATGCAAAGTGACAAAGTGACAATGCTACCAAGGTGAATCAGCTGAAGTGAATAAAGAAGGTAGCACATACAGTCCCCGGGATTCAAGAAGCTCGGCGCAAGGACGGTTTTAGCCTTGTGCCGAGTGTCCTCATTACAGATGGTGCAGCAGTGCCATATGAATATGTATGAGGGCGCGCTGCCGCACCCTTGACCTGCACAGGAAACATGCATGAGTACAAGGGGCTTCTACAAGTGCTCTACGGAGGCGTAAACATGCCCTGACAGTGGCACAACCTACTATACTTACTATTAGAGCCCGCCTCTAATAGTAAGTCAGTAATTCAGTGTCCATGGATACCGAAATGTATTCTAAGCATACAAGAGTGTCCATGAACAGGGAAATAAAATTGAAGTAGTAAACACACAAGCACGTAATGGAATTTTGAGCCCCATTCCTAGAACTTTCACAATTAGATTCCCTGTGTCCCTATTATACATTTGTATTGCTGCAATATCAAAGGTGTAAGCAAAGTGCAGCATGTTTGCACGTCGCTGGGTTCCGCCGAGTGTAGCTTAAATATCAAAATCATTCAAATAGAGAAAAACATGCAGAATCAACGTAAATGTCAATAGTGTAGTGTTTAGAGCATCCGCCTAATGAACAGGCATTCATGGTTCGAGCCCAACAATAGCATATATCATTTTCCATGTGGAATGAA